>NC_056734.1:440463386-440658386 GCF_019279795.1 Protopterus annectens | reverse complement strand
ATGGGAGCTCCTGGAACTGCATCTCCTCAGTAAATCAAGTTTTGTCTTGGCTCAGCATATTGTGTGATCCCTGCATGTGCCAATGTTCTGTGAGAAGCATGTCATGTTTCAGCTCAGTGCAGACAATAATTGCCTCGTTTTCCCTTTAAGGAAGTATGTTTGCAGCTATGTAAAGTTGTATCATATGGAGTACACACCTTTTCTCTTTCTCACACACACACACACACACACACACACACACACACACATACATACATACATACATATATATATATATATATATATATATATATATATATATATATATATTGTGTGTGCGTACACAATACAGTGATGTCTGTGGGCTGAGACCAAAATGGGTCTAATGGGATCAGTGCTTTGCCCTGGTTAATACATTCAAAATAAAAGTCAGAGAGGAAATATAATACCTAGCACAAAGCACATAGTGCACTATACATGCATGGGAGACAAAAAGAAACAGATTAAAAAAAGTATGAAATGAGTGGAAGAACAAATAAAGGTGCAGACAAAAGATGATGAGCCTGGGGTTTGGGTTATGCTAGAAGAATGTGTGAGCAGGGTAACATACTGTTGGAGAGACTTTCTATATTAAGGAAAATGCAAGGATGCAAGTCAGATATAGGTAGGAAGAAGGGTAGGCTACAACAGAGCTATGCAGAAAGAATAAATACATGGAAGTTCCTTTAAACCATCAAATGTAGGATAGATAACTGTGGAGTGACATCTGCACAGACAGAAGTAGATCAGCTGGAACAGGTAAGTACAAATGGAATCCATACAGGTATGCTACCAGATTCAGCAGCTCAGGGAAAACCCCTGGTTGGTGTGGCAGCAGCCCCCTCAGATGGTGCTGAGGAGCGGCAGGTTTGGACAAAGGACTACCTTTATGTTGTCTTCATATAAATCCATCTGGAAGAAGCCATTACAGAACTTGCACCACACTGCTCTCGATGACAAGGAAGGCATGGACATTCTCCGTTCCTGCCTACTCTGATGTTGTCATAGTATTAATTAATACAGGATCACAAATGGGCTGTCATTTGTACAGAAAGAGGAAAACAAAACAGAGGAACACAATATAGATAGATAATACTTAAAAACTTCTTCTTTCGGCTTTTCCTGGTTAGGGGTTGCCACAGCGGATCACCTGTCCACTCATGACTGGCAGTGGAGTTGTATGGTGTTGATTTGCCAGCCAGGCACCCAACCTTCCAAAGGAGGCACACACACACACACATACACGGCCAATTCAGAGTGTCCAATCCACCTACAGCATGTCTTTGGGATGTGGAAGGAAACCGGAGCACCTGGAGGAAACCCACGCAACCACAGGGAGGACATGCAGACTCCACACAGAAGGCACCCCAGCTGAGGATCGAACCGGAGAACCTCTTGCTGTGAGGCAGCCACGCTAACGGCTGCACCACCACAGCCGCCCTGCTGCACCACAGCGGCCACCCTATAGACAATACTTAAAAACATATTACCTAAATTGTGCACCAAAAGTCATTTTACGTACAGAAGAAGACCAGTTTATTTGCAGGCAGTCCTTTAAACGTGAAAATTATTCAACAACAATTTTTCTCCAGTTAATTACAGGTCACACTTAACAGCTGTTAGAAGGCTGGTTACACATGCCGATTTAACAGAATCTCTCATTCTCTGTAGAATGAAGGAGACAGATAAAGCAGTAACCAAAGAAATTACATGATAGCAGAGCTATATACACTGATTTAAGCATTTAATATGAAAGTGGGATGATTTTCATTGCATGCAGTCTTGGTGTATGAGCAGCATTAGTGCTTGTAATATTAAAAAAAAAACTTATATTTTATTATTGTTGCTTCTGCTTTGCTGTGTAAGTGAACTTTTGAAATGTTTTAAAAGGACCCAGAGTTATACAAAATGCTTTTTCTCAGTCATAGATCCATGTGTCTAATATTATGGCCTATCCCAGGTGAACTCCCCCACTAGTGTTATTGTCATGTCCTGGTACAGCAGACTTGGGCACGGTACTATTTTAAGAGTAACTTCAGGCTTATGTGGGTGCATTACAAGGCACTATGAATTACATCAAGCATGTTTTATAAAGAAAATAGGAAAGCTTACATTCAATTTTTTGGAAAAAATAGTCCTGCTGCTCTATGCTGTGTTTGGCAACAAACCCAGAGGATTAAGGCTATGATCTGCTTCTTGTGGTCCAGGGTTTGATTCCTGAACCTTAATTTGCCTACTATGTGACTTTGTTCAAGTTATTTAATCAGCAAGTGCTTTCAGGCTGAGTCTGAGAAAAAAAAATCATGTATATCAGTGGTTCTACCTTGGTTTACAAATAAAATAAAATATCTGGTATTCTTTTCTTTTATCAGAATGCAAGTGTGCCATATGTGCCATAAGCAGAATGATGCAAATGTGGAGCTCTGTGATAATTTATAGTATAAATAAAACATTAAAAAAACTTGGAAAACAATAATCAGCTTTTAATGCAATCTGAGCTTTCTCGTGGAAAATAATGAACTCAGCACTGCAGCAGGTGAATCTATTCCACGTTGTTCCTGGTATTAATCTACTTTTGTGACATTTTAAGAAAAAAATAAAAATTAAACCCTGAAGTCTGTGACATCTAATGGAAAATATGAAAAAAACAAGTTCTTGCATTCAATTGAACTTTGCTTGAACTGAGTGTTCTGCAGCAACTGGCAATTGGTTTGTCTTCCTCTTTAACCCTTGAATTTAAAATAACTCTGCTACAAAAATGTCTACAAGTGCCCATTTAAAAGGAAAGTAATTATTTTTGCCATAATTTTGTAAAATGCAGATGGAGAGTCCTTTCTCCTGTATTTATATGAAAGGAATGCGATTGTGGCAACTGCAACTTGGTTTAAGAAAGGTATCACAAGATTGCCTTTTCAAGTATCATACAGATAAATCTAAATTTAGTTTAGTTTGTTAATCTAGGAAATAAGCTGGTCAAACAGACCCTTTTTCAGCTCTGGCTCAGGCCAAAAAAGGCAGTTAACAGTTACTAACAATGTTATATTGACACTGATTGAATAAATAGCATACCAAACTGCAATTAAAACATACAATCTTATATTGGTAAAAAGAGTAACTATTGCAGTTTCATATAATATATCCTACAGGTTTAAAGAGTAAGTACTGAACTGTAATAACAAGGGTGGCCTAATGGTTAAGGTGTTTGCCTTGCCAAGCACAAGATGCAGGGTTTGAGTCTCACAAGGGATAATTGGCTAGGCTTAAAATGACTCACAAGGGCAGTTAGCTTAGTACTAATCTATGAATCTATAATCTATGAACAACAAGGAAGTAGTTAAGGATGAAGTCAGTATGTTATATTGTTGTGGAATGGAGTTAGACATCTGTGCATAAGTATTTGGAAGGAGAATGTTAATTCAACCTTTATCTATAAAGCATGACCACTTTTAGTAAGTATTGTTTAAGTTGAATTTGAATTTGAGTGAAGTTGTCTATCTTTCTTAATTCTGCTGTTTGTGGATGCCAAGTAGTTGGAGCAGGTTTAGAAGTCTTTTTTCAAATACAGTGCATTGGGGGTAAAACCAGTTGCAGTGCACAGCAAGTTCTGAGAGAGACGGGAAAGGTGTAAGTCAAAGAGAAGCCCCAGGTGCTCTATAACAGGAATCAAAATATATTTATGAGTGAAGAAACAAGAAAGGAGCATTTAAAAGTGAAAGACCAAGGAAGATAAGTGGATGTAGCTGTAGCAGTTGCAGTTGTGTCAACATTGCCGTAAGGTTATATATATAATAGTACAGAACAGTTTAATGTTTTATAGATTCCCAGAGCTTTAAAATTGCTGTTAATTTTTTCTGTATGAGTTAATAAGTAAAAATCATCACAGAATCTTTACACATATAGTGATGTCATCAGACTTATTTGATATATATCCTGACAGCAACAAAAGATGTGCATTTTGCATATCAGGCAGCCTGCAATGTGCACATCTGCTGGTGTAGGTACTAATAGTCATGCATCCTGCAGAGGACACTGCGTGTAGTTTGTTCATACCCTAACATGTGATACTTGTAAATTCCCAAACCTTGGGCATGTGCAGGAAGTCTGTCACCCTTAAGCTATACTGACAGAAATTTACCTAATTGTGTAACATGAAACAGAGCCTTACCCAAGAAGTCATGCAAGGCTCTCTTTCAGTATTGTAAAAAGCTCACAGAATCCGTCCATGGTGCTTTGTACATTGGACCAGAATCAGATAGCCATTCCAGAGTAAATCGCCATTTCCATTCAAATCAAGCTAGAGCATATCAGGTCTATAAAGGTATTATAGAAAGAAGTGTAGCAACATGATAACATTTCTCCTTATCTGCACTTCATTTATAGGTTAATGGATACTTACTAGGCTACTGATCTGCAAACCATATCCCAGTGATGGACAGCCCAAACAACTGCTCTATTTGTATGCAGACTAGACCTTGTTTATATGGTGTAAGATAGTTTCTCATAGTGCCTGTACCTAACTCCTAAATTTCACTTGCAGTCATAGGCTTACAGGTAGTTACAGAGATGAGTGCTGTCTGGGAGACCACTGTGGAGGTTACCACAATTTTCCAACTGCCCCAAAGTACTCTCTGGATAAATTACATTCTCCAAGTCATAAATTAGACAAATGGAGGCTGAGGGAATCAAACTCTGAACTGCAGGAAGCAGCTCATTAACAGCTCATACCTTTAATCCTCTGACTGAGCAATAGCTTCAGATCATATATCTCAAACCCACAAACATCTTTAGTGAAGTGCAGAACCACTATAGCATGGTGGTGGTCTATTATAGCTTGAAGCATGCCCCTGATTTGTACCCAGAAATAATCTCCGTCCAGTATACTCTGATATAAAATACATGTACAGAATAATGGAAACATGTGACTGATTTGTGTTGCAGGACTTATCACACTGTGTTAACAAGGCACACATAGGCAATAAGAGCATGTGAGACATTTAAATAGCACATGTCCTACACCGTATATCTGCAGACAGGCAGACAGACTCAGGTACATACTGATATCACAAAAATAATACAGTGTACATCTTCAAGCTACACTGTTGTAAATATCCATTAACATATGTTTTAGATCATTACATACATGTGACAGTCAACAATGCTATACATTTTAAACATAAAAATAAACTGATGCAGCTCTTTTGAAGGGCTATGAATGATATTGCCTTAAACGAAGGTGAAGTCTCTCCAGTTGATTTAGCCATCACCATGCGATTAGTTCACCTGTATCTACATTGTTTTTCAATATATGGGATGCCTGCCATTATAGCAAACCTCTGGACAGTATCATTCCACACATCACTGTGGACAAAGAAGCCCACCTCAGTGCCAAATAAGTATTCTATCATGATGCTCGAGTAGACGGATAAATATAGATGCGTCCATCTTGTACTTTAATTTATAATTTGCTATTTGTCTAGCCATAATGAGCTGTAGACACAGCAGAAATAAACAGTATCATCTGCAGCAGGTGTCCTAACAATCTGCCTAATCTATATAATAATACAATGAAATGCCCATGAGATCTCCATCTGCTTAGGGATTTCACAATTTCTACCTATGTACATCACTCATTGTCATATTCTGCACCTTTATACATTTGTGGGGAGTGAAAGAGATGCAGGCAGTGCTGTTTGTGCATTAGCGCAACACAGAAATTCCTTCTTTGTGTTGCTCCCAAAACAGCAATTCATAACCATGGAACATCAATGAACATGCTGTACCATACATAAGGTGCACTGCGTCATAACCATGAAACATCAATGAATATGATGTACAATACATAAGATGCACTGCACTGCTTCATAACCATGGGACATCAATGAACATGATGTATCATACATAAGGTGCACTGCACTGCTTCATAACCATGGAACATCAATGAACATGATGTACCATACATAAGGTGCACTGCACTGCTTCATAACCATGGAACATCAATGAACATGATGTACAATACATAAGATGTACTGCTTCATAACCATGGAACATCAATGAACATGATGTACCATACATAAGGTGCACTGCACTGCTTCATAACCATGGAACATCAATGAACATTATGTACCATACATAAGGTGCACTGCACTGCTTCATAACCATAGAACATCAGTGAACATGATGTACCATACATAAGATGCACTGTACTGCTTCATAAACATAGAACATCAATGAACAAGATGTACCATACATAAGGTGCACTGCACTGCACTCTGTTGGGATCTAATGTACAGTTATGGAATGGAGTAGGTCACACTGGGTGAATAGGTGAATACAGCGCATATCTGGACATTAATAGAATAGGGACTCTAAACATCTGTAGTAAATGTTATTAGGTAGCACAGTAGATGTTGTCAGTCCACATATGTTTATGTACATTTAGTGGTATTCACAAACATGATTCTCAATTGCACTAGAATTTACACAGCAGAGCCCTATGCAATTCACAGACTCCCAGTAAATGCATACTACTGCCTGCTAAATTATGATTAAAGAGGTACAGGCTATGCTTGATGTATATATATGCAAATGAAAGTAGGCAAGCTCAAGTGTGAGTCATAAAAAGGTAAGAAAGGCAAAAAAACCCACTAGAATACAACTAGAATACACATTTCCTGTACCATGTCTGACCAAATGCTACTAGCCACATAAATACTAAAGCAAATATCTGGTTTGTCATCAAAACCTATGTATTATTGTGTATAATCTCAATCACTATAACATGTTAACACATGTAGGAATGTAAAACGATACGAATAATAGCAGACAAGTAACCATGGGGACCATAAGATGCCAAACCATATGCACTTTTAAGTAAACAAACTTAATGGTTCTTGCCACTCTAGTCAAGCATATAATACCATTTACCTCCCAAATTGAGCAGGGCCTTACATCATAATCCCGGTATAAATTTGAGTCTACCTTTCCAAGCAACAAGATCAGCATTTAAGGTAGCCAAAGCTGTATTATGTTTGGCCTGTAGTAGCAACATATGCCATAGGTTTGGAATATGTTGAGTTAGGAATCTATCCCTCAAGCAAGTCTTATTTATATTTTGGTAATATTTTTGGAGCACCATTCATTTTGCAAAGAAATAGTAGGTCGAATAGGACTGGGACTTTCATGGCTCAAAAAGTAAGACACAGGTCACCTCTCAGCAACCTGCAGGCTACTGAGTATAAAATGAGTCATGTTATAACTTCTGGATAGTTGAAGGGTTTTAAACCTTTAATTTTATTGGTTGGCATAAAATCAACCCCAATAAATTTTGACACTCCATATCTTCCCTACTTAACCCTGGAACAGAGAGCTCAACCCATCACCTGATACCCCTCCATCACAAATAGCCGACACCTTTAACAAGTACTTCATAAAATCGATATCAGACCTACTAACAAATACCACTTATGCTGGACCCCCTACCCTTCAACCTTGTCAGATATCAACCCCAGACCATCAACTACTTCTAACCCTGTCATTAATAACCCTTCTACTCAACAAAGTGTCTTACAAACCCCATTCTCATTTTAGCTCATACCCACTGACACAAACCCTGTTCCACCTCAGCTGATAATCTTCCACCTCACTACCTCAAACTGGCTGCCAACTCAATCGCCTAACCAATCAGTATCCTTATAAATAGGTCTTTATAGGAATCAGAAGTACCTACTATATGGAAACAATCTCACATCACCCCCCAATCCACAAAGGAGGCAACTCTTTTGAACCATTCAATTTCCATCCTATACCAATCGTGTCACCCATATCCAAAATTTGCAAGAGAGGTATACATCAGAAGGTAATGCAATATCTATTACAAAACAATCTTCTAACCAAAACCCAACATGGCTTCTGACCTAGCCACAGCACAGCTATAGCCCAATTATCCTTTACAAACACAGTGAACAAGGGCAGAGATGCAGGATGCTATACAGCCTCAGTATCCCTTGATCTCTCCAAGGCCCTTGACACAGTGTCTCACCCCTTACTATTGAACACACTGTCTGACTTAAGCTTCTCACATAACACAGTAAAGTGGTTTCAGTGCTACCTCAAGGATCATAAACAAGCAGTGAAATGGTCCAATGAACTCTCACCCTTTTTCCACAACCCTACTGGAGTCCCTCAAAGCTCCATCCTTGGACCCCTACTTTTCAACATTTTCACAAACAACCTTCACACTGCCTGTCACCCTGGAACCCTCATTCAGTACACAAATGATTCCACCATAATCTGTACTGCTCAATCACTACCAGAAATACCTTCAAAAATTCAACAGTGCTTTACTGCAGTCAAATCCTGGCTAAGAAATGCCCAACTCTTTCTTAATCCAAAGAAGACTAAACTAGTACTCTTTCACCCCAAAAACACCTCCCCTGTCACTGATCATTTCAATATCCTTGCATCTGACAACACTGTCATAGAAATAATGCAGAAAACCAAACTTTAGGAGTTATCAATGACAATAAACTTTCATTCGACCACCATATACAGCACAATAGAAAGAAAACTTATCAAAAATTGGGACTCTGGTATAGAAACAAACATTTCTTTCCTGCAACAACCAAAACTACCTTTGCAAAAACGTTTTTATTTCCCCCCTTCTATACAGTGCCCCAACTAACTTACAAACATCTGCCCTAACCAAGAAGGAACAGTGCTACAACAAAGTTGCAAAGTTTGCTGCAAACTCTAGATATCACACACACCACTGTAAACCACTACTAGAACTAAACTGGCTTGAACTCCCTAACTAACTTGCCTTTATATCTGCCTTCCACAACCTTTTTTTCAAGCCTACTGCCTGCCCTGCACTAGCCAATCTAGTCACAACTTACACACCAAATCGATCCGTACGATCAGAAGACAAAAATATTTTGGCTATCTCAAAACCCATGGGAAAACCAGGTCACTCTCTGTATTCTTACTCTGTCTCTATGCTATGGAATTCACTACCTCTAGCTATCAGGTCTATGCCTATTCTAACCCTTTTCAAAGTCTCTTTAAAAAATCATCTCAAAGATACATGGCTTTGTGCCTGCATAAAGCCTGTCTAATATTCAGCTCTTACCTCTTTTTCTACAGTTGCCTCATCCTCCTCTTCTGTCACATTTCACTCCCTCACAGTCTGCAAAGGGCCTAAAGCTTTCCTAACTCCATCTCTGTTTCTATACCATATCCTTAAGTTACTGCTCAAGCTGTAATGTCTCTATTCTTAGCTCTCTCACTATCTTTCTGCATCACTAACTTTCTGCCTATTATTTTCCTAGTTGAAACCTACATCCTATTTTTTCATGTGCAAGAATAGTTAATGTCATACATTGCACTACCTACATACTACTTTTGGACACTATCTACTCATAGGCTATGTATATGAGAGTGACTATCACTATCTGTTTTAACTTTATAGAATTGTCTAAACACAGTTTCTTTCAACTTATTTTTATATAGTATTTCTAATGTCATTTGTATTGGATTGGATTATACTGTATTTGTTCTGTATGTGGAGCTTTTCTCCCCGGGCCTCTGCTGAAAATGGGTTCTGTAGACCCAGTCAGAACACCCTCGTAAACAAATGTCAAATAAATAAATAAAATAAATAAGAAGTCTTTTTGGCCTTGCCAGTTAAGCAATATGCTTCCATTTGTACTTACCAAAAGGGGCATTACACTTGATAAGGAGTCTATGAAGGAGAAAAACACACAGATAGGATGATATCCAGGGCTCTTGAGGATATTCCTTTGGTAAATTACTGGGACAGATAGAAGGATTGCCTGGCTATGGTGGAAACATGATGACTGAACGAGGAAGAGATGTCCTCAAAAGTACCCAGATCTCTTATGTCAGTCTCTGGCTGAAGAGGAGTACCATTTAATATATGAGGTGGAAACAGCTTTTTTTGCAGAATGTTACTATGCTGCACTTTTTTGTGTTTAACATGAGACCATTTTTAATACACCACACATGCATTTTCCAGCCCTTGCAGGAGCTGTTTAGTATTAGCGGATGAGTGGATAACAGTATCCAGCTTGCACTCATTAGCAGACTTGGTTAACCATATTGCTGGGATATAGGCTTGGATATCTGCAGAATAAAATGTATATAAAGAGGCAGAATCTACCTATACACAAAGTGCTGCCACAGACAAGCAATGCACTTAGCAACACTTTCTCTACCCATCAAGCATCGACATTAGGGTGCACCCAGCCCACAGCAACCTGCAAGCTACTGAGTCTAAAGTGAAAAAAATGACTACAGTGAATGAGAAGAACCAAAGGGCTAGATCCCTCTTTATAAATAAAATTCAAAGAAAATATGTTCCGTATGACTGGACAATGAGTTCGTGAATCATTCCATCTTGCTTGCCCATTCCTGTTTGACACAAGCACTTTGTTAGCAATGTTTGTGGTAACTGAATATTGGAGTTATGTGCCTGATGTGGGATACAAAGCATTTACTGTTGCTGAGTTGTTTGTTTCAGCCATGTTCTGTTACTCATAAAAGTGACTAATCTGATAATATGCACATACATAATTGTGGCTAGATGAGTAATAATTCTGTTCAGCATTTCCTTCTGTAAAATAAAATGCGGATGACTGAAAGAATTAAATGAACACGTCTCAGGATTATTATACTGTACTATGCCCTGCAATGGATTAATCAGGTGAATACTATTGCTGTGCATACTTGCTGTTATCCTAAAATCTCACCATACAGCAGACAAAACTGAATTGTGCACTGGACATTTAATAACAAAACAGCTGTTTTGTATATGTGGAGGTGAAGGAAACAACTCCCAGGGAAAATTATTGTCTTGTAAAGTTCACTTGTCATAGGATTCTGGACAAAGGGGGCTACTAATAGCAATGGCCAGTACCAAAAATGGTTACACTGTCTGCTTTAGCATCACATTGTATCCATTAAAGTCAGAACAACTCCAGTCGCAGTAATAATCACATCTAAACATAACGGGGGTGTGAGTTCAGTGGCAAGAATTTTGAGTTTTTACTATATAACCATACCTTGAGTATATATAATTAAACTACATGATAGAAGATTCTTTATTACATTGAATTTGTTATTCTTTAGTCCTTTTGACATAGTTTTACCCACAGCAAAGCTGTACCATGCTCCTGTACTGTACTCTATCCTGTGTGCATAATATATTTCCATTCCTGCACACCAGGTCATTGAATCCCACAACCTGGTATCATGCGTGTGTAAATGTTTTGTTTCTACCATCAGCAGTGATATGGTGTGTCACTATATGTGTATCAGCCAATTAAAGGTGTCTTGTCCACAATCATAAAATGTAAGGTTGTGTTCACCAAAAACTGTGTTAAAAGTATAAAGATAAAATTACTTCCAGCTGCATGTTTACTCTTTACTGAATGCAGTACTGCCCCCAAATCCTGTAACATAAATACATAGCAACAGACATGACTGCTTACAATAGCTGAGGAAGAATACATCACACACACACACACACACACACACACACACACACACACACACAGTGGTGGATTGTAATATGGGCAATTCAAGTGGAGCGTTTAGGGCTCACAGCTCCATTGGGGGACAATAGCTAGAAAAAATAATTAAAAAAAAAAAGTTTTTTCTGTGTGTGTTCAGCACTGGTAGCTCATTATAGTTCCCTTATGTGCTGATCAAAACAATCAGTAATGAAATGAGTTTGCTTTTACTGAAAAAAATTATAAAAAAGCGTGGAAATGATAGACACTGTGAATAATTCCTCTGTATACTCATAGTGCCTACCACTTGTGCATTGCACATGAACAGCGTATGCTGGTACCACTACTTTAATTATTTATTTACTTTTAATATAGAAATATTTCTTTACTTAAAAAAATAAACAAAATGCTTGCCCCCCCATCCTCTGCACATTGCCACAATTTTCTGCTTGTTGCCTTCCCATGATTCATTGGGAAGGCAGCAAGCGAAAAGCCTTAAAATATTTGTAGAGTAGTAGTGGGAACAGCTGTATAAGGGTCGTGATATTGTAAGTTATTCTTTTTTTTATCCAGGCAGGCAACCAGACTGGCAACTGTAGTCTAAGGAACTGCAGGTTAGCTGTGGATGAAAGTAGCTTGTTTAAAGTCTACATTATTTTTTGATTCCTTTTGGTGCATAACACTAAGTTGAAACTGTCCCTGACTTTGTCTTAAGACTTACTCTGTGCTTTATAAAATCTTTAGCTTTATGGCAAATCACTGAGGATTAGAACCACTAAAGGGTGGGTGTGGAGGGAGAGATTTGGTTGTGCGAGAAAGCATCTTACCCTCTAGTCATTTGATCATTTTAAAATCTAGCTTCAGATGAATAGTGTGCAGACCTTTCAACCAATCGGGGACAAATTTCAACAGAATCAGGGACAAGTCAAGAAAAAATCAGGGACAATCAGGGACACTTTTAAAATATTAGTGCTATTGACTTGAAACATTGCCAGAATCAGAGCATATGAATTAATACACATTTTCTGAAGTAAAAGAAATTTAGAACTCTTAATTATTGTCATTATTCATTAAGTGTAATTCACCACCTTTCCTCCAAAAGTCACTAGTTTTAGGATGGATTAAGAGGGACAGAGTTAAAATTTGAGTCAAAATCAGGGACGTCCCTGAAAATCAGGGACAGTTGAGAGGTATGTGTGCATTTGTATGAAGTTCATTGGAATATTAATTCTCTGGCAACTGTCTGAAAGAAAACTGAAATTGACTCTGATTTTACAGAATGCTACTGACCTTGCCCTATATTTCTGGTATGTGCCTCATAAAATGTATGTTTTTATGGCAAATTATTGAAGATTACACTCATAAAATAAGGAAGGGGCTGGTTGTGGATTATAAAAACATACCCACTTGTCATTTGCTCATTTTTACAGTCTAACTTTACAGTACTGGTGTGCTTTTGTAAGAAATATATTAGAATATATTTTCACTGAAGAATCTCTGTGCAAAGCAAAGTTGAAAGTGTCCCTGTTTTCAAAAAATGTCCGTGACTTTACTTCATGTTTTTGTTCCAAGTCTCATAAAATCAGTGGTTTTCTGACAAATCATTAAGTATTAGAGTCACTAAATGATGACAAGGCTTTTCTTTCATATGCTTCAGAAAATGCATGCGAATGCAAAACTCTTGTTCTGGCAACTTTCTCAGTATATAAAAGTGATATTTAATATGTGTCTCTGAGTTCTGCACTTTTGTTCATAGGTTATTACTAGGCTAACTTCCATTGTGGGCCATTTTAAGCCTAACTAATTACCCAATGTGGGGATCAAATGCTGCAATTTGTGTCTGGAAGGTAAACACCTTAACCATTATGCCAACCTGCCACCTTTATTATAGCTTGGGTTTGTCCCTGATTCTTGCACTAAGAGGTTGAGAGGCATTATTTTTATCATAGTCAGATAAATGTTGAATTGAAGTGTCTATAACTATACTCAGTGTAGATAGAGTTGTTTGTGAAAGAAAGTGTTTGGTCAGTTAACCGTTTAGCTTTACAGGCTATTGTTTATGTGAAGCAAACTTGAAATGATATAGCTTTGAAAAGTATTTGGTTTTGCAGAGTACCCCTGATGTTGCAGATATTTTTTGTCTGTTACTGAAACTGTGGTTTCTGGCAAATCATTGAGGTTTGCTGTCACTAAATAATGACAGGGATTTTAGTTTCAGACATCTATTGCAGAAAATACATGCTAATGCTAAAAACTTTATTCTAGCAACTTTAGAAGTATATAACAGAAATCTGTCTTTGATCCTGGGCCCACGCCCCTCATTATTTTTGGGGCCTTGTCCCTGATTCTTGTGCTACAATATTGAATGGTATTATCTTTTATCAAAATGAGATGAGGTATGCACTGCAAAGGGGCTATAACTGTTGGGTAGGGCTGTTAATTTATGAAAGTAATGTACCCTCTTGTTTGCTCAGTTTAAACAGTCTGGCATTGCAGAACTAGTGTGCATTTGAATGAAATTTTATTTTTATCACCATCACACATCTGGGGAACAACAAATGGACTATAATTCTTGGGTATGGGCAGAAGCATAGCTGGCTCACCCAGCACCCTGTGCTGGCTCCACCATTGTAATCATCAGATTATTACAGTCAGATCCACTCCACCCCCCTACCCCCCAGCTGTTCCACTGAGGAGCAAAAAAAAAAACAATGACCATTCCTTCTACTGGCACACCCACCAGGTGGCTAGATGCCCAATACATCTCCCCTCCCCCCCTTGCCATTCAGATCCCATTTATGTGCCCTGCCCTCAACTCTTCTTCTACATGTTATTGAAAAAAATACTTCTTTTAAACTGCAGCAAACTGTTTGCTACCGTTTATACTTTACCTGCATGGAGCACTAGTGTGCTCATGGTTTAGTTAAAATAATTGTTCTGTTTTAAACTGTAGCAAAATGCTTGCTATAAATGTAGCAATGAGTTGCTACAGTTTATACTCTGCCTGCAGTGAGCTCTATAGTGCTCAGATTTTTAGTTAAAAAAGAGATTTTCTTTTTTTTTACTGTAGCAAGTGGTTGCTACAGTTTAGAACACACACACACTCACTCACACACACACACACACACACACACACACACACACACACACACACACACACACACACACACACACACACAAACACAAACACACACACACACGCACACACACACACACACACACACACACACACACACACACACACACACACGGAGCACTACAGTGCTGAGGTTTTACCACAAATGCAATTTGCATAAAAGATAAAAGAGAGATTCAAAATGGCCGATTGTGCTCCCCAACACTTTGTGTCAGTGTTTGTTGCCCCTCTCTCCCTTACTGAGTACAGGGGCTGCCTGCAGATATGAATGGCTGACTCTGATTGTCATGATAAGATTAAACAGTCGTTACTCTAGCTTTGCAGGACTAGTGTCTGTTTGTGTAAAGCAAGCTGAAATACTTCACAGTTGTCATTTTTCCATCACTATTGGATATTTGAGGTTATACATTCAAGTGGCTGCAACTGATATGTACTAGCATTGGGGAAGAAAGATGACAATAGTTGAAAAGGTTTTAAATCAGAATGGTGAATCCAAAAGAGCATGAACATTTATACTTAGTTCAGAAAAAAAGTAGTGTAGTAGGGTGATATAATCTCTTGGAGTCCCTCATGGGTCAGTCCTAGGACTTCTCCTTTTTGGCATCTACTTCTCTGAAGTCAAGGCCAGTGTCAAGGGCTTCTGGCTGACTAAATTTTCAGATGATTGCAAATTAGGAACAGTCATGGAATCCCTCAATGATACTAATTTTCTCCAAGAAGGGCTGACACAGACAGATAACTGGTGTTAGAACCATGGACTAAAACTAAATAGCAAGAAATATATAACAGTATCCTTCAGGAAGTCAGCTACCTCTGGTAACTATGATATTGACAACACACCCCTAAGAATCTAACCAGTAGTCAGAGACTTGGGGACATATATAGATATTAAATTAGCCTTTGACCATCATGTGTCTATGGTAGTGAGGAAATCATTTTACATTGTGCAACTTATAAATAAAGGTATGGCAGAGAAGGTCATTGCTTCACTATATTTTGCACTCATCAGACCTATCATTGAGTACAGTGCCCCACCTAACCAGCATACCTCTCAACTGTCCAGGCTTTAATGGACACAGGTAGCCTGTAAATGTTTCATCTCCCAAGCCCCTGTTTGTAAATGCTTCATCTTCTAAGTCCCTACTTACACTATCAAAGGTAGCAGAACTTGTCAGAGATTTGGAATGTATGGCTAGGAGTAAAACTTCCTCAGTGGCCATTGGCCTAATATATGCCCATAAACCTATAAACCTATGGATAGACTGCCATAGCTTAAAAGAAATGAAAGGTGGAAGGAAGGGGGTCCAGGAGCCCCTGGAGAATGGTGGTAGCAAAGACTGTCCTTGACCTTAGGAAGGAATCTAGTTTATAGTGCTTTGTAAAAGTATGTGCAGAGGACCAAGTTGCTGCTTGCAGAATACTTTTAAAATCCAGCTCCTTCCAAACAGCCATAGATGAAGCTAAAACATTGGTAGCATGACCCTTGGCCCTGCCTGGAGTAGTTTTGTTTTGGTGGAGCAGCAAAAAGTAATAGTCTAAGAGAACCATTTGAAAATAGTCCACTTTGACACAAGTTGTCCTTTCTTATCACCTTCACAAGCAATGAACAACTGATCAGAAGTTCTGAATGAATTTGTTCTGTCAGGATAGTACCTGAGTTGTCTGTGGGCATCCAAGGTATGAACTACTCTTTCTCCCTCATTTTTAGGTTTTGGAAGGAATACAGAGAGCTAGATAGCATGACTTAAGGTCAACTTGAACACTACTTTAGGCATAAAAGAAGGATTAATTCTCAAAGAAACCTTACCTCTGTGGAAAATGAGATAAGGTCGACCCATCATGAGAGCTTGCAACTTAGACACTCTTCCTGCAGATGTCAGCAATCAGAAAACTTTTCCATGTTAAACAACTCTAGTCATTCTAATGAGCTGGTTCAAATGCTTCTCAAACAGAGCTGGTTCAAATGCTTCTCAAACATAAAATTAAGATCCCAAGGAGGAGCCCCTGGTTCTCTGGGAGGCTTTTATAAAAACCCTTTCAAATTTTTTTCACAAGATTGCATTGAAAGAGGGAGATCCATAAACAGACATCATGAAATAGCTGACAAATAAACCATGACTGAGGAGTAAGTAACTCAGACATATTATAAAACCAGCAAAACAGTAGCCCTGAATGGTGTTGGTTCTTTTACTGGCACCAGGTAGAAAAGCTTTTCCATTTGCTAATATATGATTTTCTAGTAGCAGGCTTTCTTGCCTCCAATAATATGTGCTGCATGCCCCCATAAAACAGGTACATAAAACGTATATCATCGAGGCAGTCAGTTGCAGTTGTTTGATATTGGGTTATATTAAACCCACCTGATCTTGTGTGAGTAAATCCAGTCTGTGAGGAAGCTTGTAGCAATTGCATCTGGCCAGTTCCAAAGGAAGGTAAAACCATTGTTCTCTGGCCAGAAAGGAATCACCACAGTGATTGTTGGACAGTCCTTCTGAATCTTTAGAAGTACCTTGGAAATACAGGGACATTCCAATCCAATGAAAAGAAAAGGCATCTGTCTTCCAGGCCTTCTTACATTGAGTCCTGGAACAGAATGTTTCCAGTTGATTGTTTAGAGAAAGGCAAAAAGGTCTATCTCAGGTACTCCGCATAGATTGATGAAATCTTGAAAGACCCCCTGATTCAGTTTCCATTTGTAAGGGTCTGCCATGGTCCTGGTCTGCTTGTCAGGCACAAATGGCGGACTATAATATGCCTGTAGAGCTGTAAAGTTATATCCCATGCTAACATGGATGGTCTGCATAGGGCTGTAAAATTTGGTTCCCCCTTGATTGTTTATGTACCGCATCCATGTGGTGTTGTCTGTAAACATTTGAAGAGGTCTCAGGGATTGCTGATGATTCGAAGAACTGAGAGAATTTTGTAGAGTTAGCATCTCTTTTATGTTCATGTGTTTTGGTCTGTATGTGCTTTGGTCTGTATTTTTGTAACCAAACACCCCGCACGTGTATGCCCCTTAAGAATGCTCCCAAATCAAAGTCTGATGTGGCTGTTGTGAATGGTTTTGGAGCAGGAGGGGAGAATGGGAGACCTGGATTCTGAGAAATTTGATGACTCCAACACATGATCTCCCTTTTTGCAAATCCCAAGAAAGGAATTTGAAAAGTCAATGGGTGTTGATTCTGGGACCAAAGAGATTTCAGATACCATTGTATCTTTATCATGTCAAATCTTGCAAGAAGAATCATGAGAATCATGGATGCGTGAAATTCAGAATTCTGAGAAATTCCCTGTCTGCGACAAGTCTGAGTGGAGAACCCTAGGAATAGATATAAACATAGATCTATCTTTTCCTGGTGAAGAAAAGCTCTCTGTACTGAGGTGTTCAGCAGGCACTCCAGAAAAACAATCCTGTAAGAAGGGATCAGAAAAAGATTTCTGAAAGTCCTCTTAGAATCCCACCTTGTGTTCGAGATTCCTGACACTTTGAAAAAAGACTGCAAACATTAGCAAGTCATATAAATATGGAAATATATGGATACCCTGCAGTCTTCAGTTTACTATCACTGTAGCTACTCACTTTTTGAACACTCTTGGAACAGTGGATAGCCTGAAGGGTAAGGCAAATAACTGATAATATGATACAGACATACAAAATCTAAAGCACCTGAAGTCTGGATGAATAGGACTGCGATGATATGCATCTTTTAAAACTAAGGTTACTAAAAACTGAAATGAGTAAGAAGCAATAACAGGTTGTGAAGTGAAAGTATTTTGAACTTGGTCAGTATCACAAACTAACTCAAATATGAACGATCCAAAACTGGTCACCAAGAATCTTCTTTCTTTGGCACTAGAAATATTCCTGAGTAAAATTCATCCCCAGAATAGGAGGAGAAATAGCTTCTGTTACCTGCTGTGACAGTGTATGTTGTTAAGACAAGAAGAAAGAGAGAGAGTTTGGTCTGCTAAATCAGGAAGAATCCCCTGGAAAGGGGAAAGATCCGCATACTGCAATCTGTAGCCTAAGTGGATCACATTCAGAACCCATTTGTTTGAAACAATCTGTTGCCAAAGGCAGAAATGCAGATTCAGACTTTCTGTGAGGATTAAGGGACTGCCAGTGTGATGGGGGAAGCAATGTCTCTTATATACTCATTCAGACTTATTAAATTGCCCTTTGTTCTGGGTAGGGGATCCTGCTTTCTTCCTGGAATCTCTCTGGTGTAACATTTTAAACATTTACTTACCAGCATTCTGCTGGAACTGTTGTTGTTTTTGCCAAAGTTAGATAAGAGAGTAGATAATCACTTTGAAACCATAGAGAAGGCCTGAAAAAATGTAATACATCACCTGAGTCAGCGTTCCCCTGTCATCTCACTTTTTGATAACTTCAGCAGTAGAAGGTCCAAAAACTAAACCTGTATTTAAGAAACAATGCAAAATGTCATTCTTAACATCATCTGTGAGGCTCTGAAACCACGGCCAGGCATGCCACCTTAAAATAATTCCAGTGGCAGCAGCCCTGGGTGTAGTATCTACAGAGTCATAAACACATTTTAAACAATGAATACTGACCAGACAGAAGAAATTAGATTCCACAGTGAAGATTTTTATTCACAAGAGGAAACTAAACTCAACATATTCCTCATTATTTCACAGTTATCCAGGATAAACTGCAGTATATGAGCCTGGCAGTTTAGGATTGTAAAAACAAAAGTTGCAGAAACATACAGTTTCTTCCCACACTTATCAAAAACCTTCCCAGTTTTATCAGAAGGAGAGGGTTAGAATTAGCAAAGTGTTTAGCAGCAGCTGGATTCACTAAAGCTATAGCTGCTGGGTCAAGTCTGGGAATGGTGCATAAAAGGAATTAGCCATCCAGCAGGAAGGTTTATCTCAAATAAATAAGTGGTGCCAAAATCATGGACTGAAACTAAATGACAAAAAATACATTATTGTATCCTTTAGGAAGTCATCTACCACAGGGAAATATCACATTGACAATGAACCCCTAAAAGTTGACCCAGTTGTTTGGGATTTGGGAACTTGTGTGGACAGTGACCTAACTTTTAACCAATGTGTTCATTGTTGTAAGAAAGTCCTTCTATATTGCACAGCTCATAAACAAAGAATTGTGTATAGATCTAAGGATGTTATTGTCTCCCATTTAATCACCTTACATTAGGACAGTCATTGAATATAATGCCCTTTTGGCATGTAACTGTCCCAACACATGCAATAACTGGAACACCCACAGAGATACCTTACTAAAGGGATACAAGACCTAAGCAACATGTCCTCCATGGATGGACTGAAAGCCCTGTCACTATACTCAGTATCATACAGACTGCTAAGAGGTGACCTGTGCCTGGCATGCAAGGCATCCTCTGACCTAATACTGATGGATTTGCTGCACATCAGCAAGTCATATGGCATCAGAAATACTTGGTCTAGTGATCTAAACATCTTCTTCAATGTCAACAGAATGGTTTGGAGAGAAGGGTATAGCTCACAGAGAATACCGGTACTCTGAAACTTGCCATCCCCCTAAAACAAAGTTCATTACTGTCCATATTTAAGAATAACTTGGATCTATGGATGGGAAACAGAAACCTTACCCCAGAACTGCCACCTGTGCTACTAATGGACAGGGCAGCTCCAAAATGTGCTATCCCATGCATGGGCCCCCTCAAATTATCTATAATATGATCCCAGTTATTCTCATAGGGGTAATACATCATTATTATCCATGTTATGGGTAAGGCCAGTCTCTAACTAAATGGGATAGGTTAATCTGAGAACAAAAAGGGAAAGTGCTGAAAATGGTGCACAAGGGCAGCTAGGGTAGTACTTACCTATGAACCTTTAAACACTTGAAAGCTTGAGAAACCTCATATAATCTATCTATTTTTTTAGGGGCAGTAAGCTGACTGTCAGGGGCATTGCAGGCTGTGACAAAAAAATTCCTCCAAAGCAGACAAAACTGGAGGGACAAATAAAGGTTATGGAACTACATAGGTTCATAGGTGTTTACTAGATTAATGACCACAAGGGCCTTTTTAAGCCTAGCCATGCATCCCAAATCTCTGACAAATTCTGACACCCTTGATAAGTGTAAGTGGGGGCTTGGGATATGAAAGATGTATAAGCAGGGGTATGGGAGATGAACTATTTACAGGTTGCCTGTGTCCATTAGAGACACAGGTGCCAAACCAGGGATGAATTTCCTTTCCCATCCAATTGTCCAAGTTACACTTGAATTGGGTTAGGGAGGACCTCTGATTTACATAGATGGGGACCCTGTTCCAGCAATGGGGTAGTCTCTGGGATGTATACCTGTCTCTCAAGCAGGTCCTATTTATATCACAGGCAAGGTTTAAGTCTTTAGAATGGGTAATTCTGGTGCTGTTTGTTGTGTGGATATTCAGAAGGTCCATTGGGGTGGAGTCCAACAATGTCTTGTATGCCAGGCATAGATATCTCTTTAACATTCTGTAGGAGATAGAATACAGGGACAGGGCCTTGAGGTGGTCTGCATAGGATGCATTACTTATGCCCTGTATTCTTTTAGTGAGGAACCTCTGCGGATGTTCCAATTGTTGGATTTGACTGCTTAGGTACATACTAAAGGGGGCATTGTACTCAATGATAGATCTGATGAATGCCGAATACAGTGGAACAATTACTTCCTTGGACTTAAATGCCATACATTTGTTTATAAGTTGTGCAATGTAGAATAACGTCCTCACTATTGTAGATATGTGATGGACAAAGGCTAGATTACTGTGTATCTGTGCCCCTAAGTCCCTGACTACTGGATCAACTCAAAGGGGTGTGTTGTCAATATGATAGTTTCCAGGGGTGGATGACTTCCTGAAGGATACTATTATGCATTATTATTGGCATTTAGTTTTAGTCCATGGCTCTGACACCAGCTGTGTGTCTGTGTAAGCCCATCCTGGAGAACATTTATGTCAGTGTGGGATCCAGTGACAACTCCTAATTTGCAATTATCTACAAAGTTAGTCAGCCAGAGACCATTGACATTAGCCTTGAGTTCAGAGAAGTAAATGCCAAAAAGGAGCAGTCCAAGGACTGATCCCTGAGGGACTCCACTTGTGAGTGGCCTCTTTGTAGAGGTAGACTCCAGAATTCTAACTTCCTGGCTCTTGTCTGTGAGCCAGTTGGCTATCCACCAGATGACATATGGGTTTGTACCTAACCTCTTGAGTTTGTCAACAATGCCCGAGTGGGGTATTGTGTACAATGCCTTGGCCAGGTCTAGGTAGGCAGTGTGAACGATTTTGCCCTTATCCATCGCTTTGGTGACCTTCTCAAAGAAGTCCACCAGGTTATGTAAGTATGACCTACCTTTGTCACCACTGGTGATTTCCAAGATAATTCTTTCCATGGCTTTACATATAGGACTAGTGAGACTTATGGGTCTGTAGTTTCTATGGTCTGTAGATGGCCCACCTTTGTGCAGAGGGATGACTGTTGCTCTTCTGCATTCATGAGGCATGTTTGGAGGCTACAGTTAAATAGCAATTCCAGAGGGCCTGATAGGTCATGTTTCACGCTAATTAGAAAACATCCTGGGATATTGTCTCGGCCCATTGATGCAGTGTTGTTGGCCTTAGAGAGAGCATTAACAACCTGTTTCCTAGTGATAACATGGGTAGTTATATTTGATGGTATTTCCTGAGTGAAGGTTGAGGGAGAGAGAGAGATAAAGTTGGAGCTGAATTTGTAATGAGTTCTACACAAACTTGTGTAGTGCCTTTGAAGTTGCGGACATACATAAAGAATGCCTTGTGTCTGTTCTTGGCCTGGGATGCCAAACTTACCTCAAATTTGGCTTTGGTAGACATTATTTGTCCTCTGAGTTGTTTGTTTAGTTTGGTGAGAGTGCTTTTATCCTGCTGGGTGCTGCACCTCCTAATTTTTGCCATGATTTTCTTCCTTCTGTTATACAGCCTAGTGATTTTGTGATTCCACCAGGGTGGCTTGTTTTTTGAGTTAGCTCTAGTACTTCTTCCTGATGGGTACAGCCATAGCTGGTTTTAGGCACCAGCGAACCCTGCGGTCACTGGGGTCCCCCTGGTCCTGGGGGGCCCCCAACCACTGCAACTTATTTTATCTTGATATTTTGTAACACGTCTGTCAAACCAACAAAAGCTAGTACAGCAAGCTTGTATACTTAAACCAGGTAAGTAACAATAACTCGTATTTATCTCCTTCAAAATTCAAAGATCGTTAGTTATAGTAACATGTCAAGTAACAAGCTTTACAATTTCATTAAATATTTTACCAATGATATAATGCTCCAGCCTAGTTAAGCCCTGATGGTGGACATCCTCTTCACTAAAATTAACAATATAGCCAGCTTTAGGTACCTGCAATAACTGTGGCTGCAGGGGGCCCCTTAATCCTCATTGACTACGTGGGTGCTCCATAAAAGCTGCTGTTGGTTGGGGAAAAATGAGGAGAAAAAAATTTATTAATTTTCAATTACACTCTTTAATTAACCTGAACAGGACTGTAATATGACCCTGTTAGGACAAAGCTGTAATGAACATAAGCAGAGTAAGCACTAGAGAGATCAGCAGCCCAGGGTGACCGATCTCAGTGCAAACTGTGGAGTTTAAGAGCTGATGCTTCTAATCTTCAGGGATGGTATATTTTTCAGGGGTTTTATACATACTGGCAGAACAACTGATACTATAACTCTCAGCGTCTTTACTGAAGAATTCTGTTCAATGATAAAAATAATAGCATAATAAAGTCTCAAAATGAGGAACACATTTTATATATTACTCTAATTCACTTAAAAAAGTTACTAGAATAACACATTTTGCATCAACATGCATTTTTTAGACAATAAGTGTAAAACTCTGATTACTTGATTTAGTGTGACAGAGTAAAATTATGAGACAAAATCAGGAATATCTGTGAAATCAGCGATAGTGATAGGTATTAATTTACTATTCTATGCAGCTAGTAACATGCTTGTATAGGGATTTTGTAAACAGTTCTGCATAGGCAGCAGTGTTTTCAGGATTTATAGGGGCTTGAAATGTTGCCAGGTTATCACTCAATAGCAGGAAGTTAGCCTTAGAGTAGTTCCTGAATATTCCAGGTTTATCTGGGAGTCCAAGTTTTATTTTTACTTCAAAGGAGGCCATTTTGTGGTCTGACCTTATCAGGGAAGACATAATAGACTCTGTGCAGCACTCTCCCATATTAGTGAGGACCAGATCCATTATAGTTGCAATCCTGGTTGGTGTATTGACAATATTGTTCAGGAAATTTGTGTTTACAAAATCCAGGAATCTCTGTACCTGTATATTTGGTGTCATATAAAATTTCCAGTTAATAGTAGGGTAATTAAAGTCACCCCATAAATATAGTATTGGGTTGGATGGTTAGTGTTTCCAATAAGTTTAAATACATGGTATGGGTTTCCTGGGTCATAGAGGGGGACCTATAGCTTGCAAGAAAGTGGTATTGGATTTTGCCTATGGCAATTTGAACATGTAGAAGCTCAAGTGTATTGTCCTGTTTGACTAGCCTTGCAGTATGTTTTTTTTTTATATAAACTGAGACACCTCCACCTTTAATCCCTGTCTGTGTAGTATCTGGTCTAGATGTGTGGAAGGCATTATAATCTTGCACTGTTGGTGTGCTCTCTGCATCTTTAAACCTTGTTTCAGTGACAGCACAGACATCAGCATTCTCTAGGGTAAAGAGAGCTTCTAGGGAGTGGAGTTTTCAGTTTAGACTCCTAACATTGAGCAGTAATACCTTTAGATTTTCTTGGTTTTGATTTGCTATGTCAGAAGTTCTTTCAGTTTAGCATTGCCTAAAAAAGGCACTATGAAGGAAGACAATGTTTTGGCTAATATTCAAAAGCCTAGAGGGGAGAGGTGCAGACCATCCCAGGCAGAACAGCATGGTCTGTTGACCATTTCCTTCCATGCTGAGTAATATCGCACCCCCTTAGAATGACACCAGATACTAAGCCATTTATTAGTCATCTTTCATTCATGTTACGGCATCATCCTTGGAGCAGGTAAAATGCTGCTCAGTGCTAGGCTCATACCAGCCTGAGACACATATTCTGAGAGTTCCATGATGTCTGTCTTCATATAGTCTGGGGAGGTATGTCACAGGTCATTTAGTCCTACATGGACTATGACTGAGTCATACTGGTACTTGTGGTCCAGTGACCTGAGTGCGTCTGTAATGTGGTGGATCCTAGCCCCTGATTAGCAACTAACTGTGACTTTCTCCTTAACCTGGTGAGAGGAACATCAGTGTGTATTACAATGGAGTCCCCAATGACCAGAATGTTGGGTTGTGTGGTGGCTTGCCTTATGGGCTTAGAAGTAGAGGATCCATGAGATGTGGCTCTATGAGTTGATGTGGGTGTTGTTTTGAAAGAGGGCATTTGGGGGCTGCTGAGCATATTTGTTATGTGTACTTTGTCTAGGAGGTTTTTGGGGTTTAGGAAGGTTACATTTAAGTGCCTCAGCATATGTGGTTTATATGACTGCTTTGAATTGTGCGTGATAAGTGCAGTGTGTGTACTACTGACAACCTTATTGACATTAGGAGCACTTTTATGTGAGAGCTTTGCCTCCAGTGACATTGTGTAAATACATCTCTCACATACCATATCAGTTTGTTTGAGAATTAACTGGTTGTCAGTAAACATGATGCAATTTCTTCATTGCCTCAGGATGCCCATATCCACCAAGCTGGTAACGGAGATTATGGGAAAGTTCATATCCATAGCAACAAAGACCCTTTTTTATTGATTAGACAGTTGGAGTGAGAATATAAAGCAATGTCAGGAGTATCCGGTTTGCAACTCTGGGGACAATGCTTGTCACTGGAAACTAATTGTCCTGGGTGCAACTAGGTATTGGTGAAATTTCAATTGTGCTTTTACAGGAAAAATGTCACTCAGGGTGTCTGTGTCTGTACAGTGGACTGACAAACACTTGAGGAGAAACCAAAACATAGACTCTGTAAATTTATGGATGACGTATTTAGGCAGATATTCTGAAGTTAGAAACAAATCAAGCAGTACTTACTGAAAACAAAGAACTTAGGCTGTCAAAAATGATGAAAAGAGGAGAGTTGTATGAATGGCTACTGCCTGGCTACTGCTAGTGCTGGACTCACCACAGCTTCACTCTGCTGGGATACAATGCTCCTTTGCTTCTTCTTTCACCAGAAGCAAAACATTAGCACCAATCCTAAGTTGAAAGGCAGGCCACAGCCTGTTTGGTGATCTACAGTCTTGTCCCAGATGATGCAAGGGTCTGTAGGCTTGTTGTAGCCTTTTCTTTGTAGATGCCTTGAATAGCAACTAGACCAATCAGGAACGTCAAGCTCAGAAACTTACTGCCCAACCAGAAACAGTCAGGCATCAATCCACTCTGCTCCTTCTCTCACCAGGAGTAGAATATAAGCAAAAATTCCAAGCTGTCACCTATGAAGCAGTTATTAGGCTTTCTGGTGATCAGCAGTCTCCAGGAAATAATGTTGCTGTGCTCCTTCTCTCACCAGGAGAAAACAGAAGCACTAATCCCAAGATGACTACTGAGAGGCAGAATGTGGGCTCTCCAATAACTGGCGCTCTTGCGCTAGATGTTTAAAGATAAGATGACAAATTGGTTAATATCGTAAGCACTGCAGTGTGCACTAAGTAGTTAGATTTGAAAAGGGGGCTAACTGAAGCTTTAGCTGTCTAAGTGGAGCTCCACTAATTTTAAAAGAGCAAGATAGATTGAAAGGGGTGGGCACTTCTGTATTCTGGTTATATGGAATACAGTGGGATGGCCAATAAATTTAAATAGTTGAAGGGTAGTGATTTTACAAAATGATAATTTTGTGCTTACAACAGCTAGTGAAATGGGAGAGGGAAGAGCTATGTGGTCAAATTAACATAAGGGACAGGCAGCTAGAAACACAGTTGTGTTTAGGAACACAACAGCAACAACATGGGAGGGTAGGAAAACATTTTAAAAAATTCTATCTGACTCAGAAGAGACACCGCTGTAGTCTCTTTCTAAGGTTTAATATGCAGTAAAAATCAGAATACAAGTTCCATTTGTAACAAATCATAATATTTTCTGATGGACTGAAACACCTCGATATTTACCCACTGAAGACATTGATTCATCCTGGAAATAGTCTCAGAGAAAGAGAAACCATCAAAGGGAGGATCAGAGTCCGAATAAGAAACCTGAAGAGAAAGAAATGCATCTTTTCCTTCACATTCCCCTACAGGTTCACATTATTTAACCTTTTCAGGAAGAGAGGAATCCCTTTTTTTTACAATAAACAGCCTTATAAGAAGGGTCAAGATCCTTCAGAAGACACTAAGCCAAGCTTAATAAATTACTCCTGTCCAGAGTAACTGATACAGCGGAAGTCAAAATTGTATCTTTCTGACAGAAATTTCTGAAGAAACAGACCCATATTGCCAACAACAACTTCCCAGAGGATGGGGACAATATTCTCATTAAGCAGGGGCACATTCCCTTCCCCTTCTCCTTCTCCCAGTACTGTTAAGAGTGTCTCTCCCTTGCCTAATTTGGGTATCCCAACAGCTGCAGAGGAAACATCAAGCCCCATGTCAATGGTGACTGTATGGACTACACCAGAGGGATGTAAAGCAAAAGTTGAGTGGTCGGAGGAACCATCTTTAGTCACAGCAGTCACCTACCTTCTGCTGTAGAAAATGACCATTATGCTGTGGTGGCAAAGGCTGCTTAACAATCATTTTCTTTTTGTGGCTGGAAGAAGGTCTAACCAAGGAGCAGGTACATTGTTCCATGGTCAAACTGTAAATGGTGCTTGATTCCTGAGGAAGCTTAGCAACAATAGTCAGTAAAACAGGTAAGATATAAAAAACTAACATTTTCCCAGAAAAATACAGTCAAAAGCACTTAAAACACTTTTCACAGCTCCAAAAAAGTAAAATAACATCAGTTTTCTCAAAGAAAAAAAGTACTTTTAAACAACTTTCAACAACTTTTACCGCAAAAGTAAAAATGTACACTCCCATTTTAAATTCATAAACACCATGAGACAGTCAACAAAAATACTTTTTCTTAGCTTAAAAGTATTTTTTTAAAAAGTCAGTTTTCTTCCAGAAAAAAAATTAAAATGGATGATTTTTACCCAAACGACTTTATCTGCCCAGCAATGGAGCAACTTTACCTAACCATCAATCATTGAAAGCCTGCAGAGGAGCACTTTTATTAGCAGCAGAAAAGCTGTGAAGGGATTGAAGGGATTGGTGTCCCCAATTTGACTTTTTAGTCAGTTCAATTCAAACTGACATCATTTGGGTGTGTGGAAGGTGCAGTGAAAATGTACAAGCTAGCATGGCTGTTATAGCCAGTGCAGAATATAGCCCATTAAGCTTATGCTACTGCACCAGTGGTCATAATGATGAGCATTATTCATTTCAAATCATTACGGGCTTCCAAAATTGTTGCATTTTATTAAAAATAAAGGAACAATCTAGAGACACGCAAGCAGAAAGAAAAGAAGTCTGGATGGACGTAACAATGTTTAAAGTGATTTGTCAGGTCTTGTTCTAATGGCAGTATTACTTACAGTAGTGATAAGGGTTATCTTTGTTTTCTTTGGTGGAATTGTTCATTTCCTACGTGACATTGCCAAGATAGATGTGGCATTCTGAAACATATTTTTCTGTGACTCCCCGCCCATCATGATGTCATTTTAGGTAACAATGCTAAAGTAGTGCTGGAAATATTGAAGCATGGCAGGCATATTTCAAAGACTTGCTCTTATCTTTTCCCTGGATTTCAGCTATGACAGGATAAATACAACATAAACACAGTCACATTCAATTTTTATTCTAATCAGGATTGTGTTGTACTTTTCATGAAATTAATATTAAGTTTGTGCAATGGTGAGGTAGGTTTTATCTGTGTGTTGTACTGCTGGTAGCCATGTTTGTTGTAGTTCATTTTTAAAAATAGTATAAATGGTGTGTTTTTTTTTCTGTGGGAATAGTTACTCATTTATGTATTATTTTCAGGTGTCTTAAGCCAAAATAATGAAGTTATTTGTGCTGTGCATACCTCTCATCTGTCTACGATTATACAAAATGTCCTTGAATGGGTTTTTGCTCACACGTGAGGAAGATTAACACAATACTGCTGCATATTTCATACCTGACTTACTTGTGCACATTTCAATGTATTTCCATGATCTGCTCCCAGAACTATCATCATTCCACCCTCTATCACCCTCTAAATACTTTCAGGAATAAGCCTTTGTTCCCTTGTAAACTACATTATATTACCCTCCTACCGTTTTTTGCTTCATTTGCATCACAAATAAAGAAAGCACTTACATACAGAGAAAATTTAAAGAATGCACTCAGTTTCACTCCCTTGCCAAAGAGGTGTGTGTGTGTGTGTGTGTGTGTGTGTGTGTGTGTGTGTGTGTGTGTGTGTGTGTGTGTGTGTGTGTGTGTGTGTGTGTGTGTAAAACAATGTGTAACACACAGCTTCTGTAAGAAATAAGAATCAAAGTGTGAAGTATTATAATCTGTCCTCCTAACAGTTTCAGGCACTAAGGGAACTATCTCACAAAAATAGATATGCAGATTATGAAGCCTGATAAGGGAGAGGGTATCACATTGATGAATACAGTAAATTATGTTGGTAGAATGGGAACAACGTATTCTGTTTGGTTTATGAGCAGGTTGTCCATATCTTGATTATTATAACCGCTGGCAAAAGGCTAGCCAGTAAATAATATTTAGAACTTACTATATGGAACAGCACATATTGTAGCTGCATAGAGGCTGCCTTCTCCAAGACAAAATGCTAATTTTTTGAAAGTACTAAGAGTGTGAGGCTATGGCAGTTAGATGAAGGGTGTTGTAGTCTAGGAGTCACTGTTCTTACCAGAGGTCCAAACAAACAAAAAAAAGGTAGAAACAATTTGATAGAAATCTGTCTGATGAAGCTTGAAGATGAAAGTACATCTTTGAATAAAAATGTCACTGTGTCTGTAGTTGCTTTTTATTATCTGAGTGTTTTTTTTTTCATTTAAAGTAAAAACAAAGTCAAGTAACTTTTTGTCATTTGAGGCCTAACTAGGGACTACCAACTACTTTTAAATTAAAAAAAAATGAATTTTGTTTTTACCCAAATCAACATCACGTCATCAAATAATACCACAAGTGAAATTATTTCCAGCACAATGCTTCGTGGTGTCATAATTGGCAATAACTTAAAATGTGATCAACACATCACTGAAGTCATCAAGAAAGCTCACCTAAAGCTGGGCCACTTCCTCAGAAACAAATCCTTTCTCACTGACTGCTGTAGCAATTCTTTTACAACATCTTACCTTCTCTCTTCACTTCTATATGTAGCACCCATCCGGATTAAACTTCACTCTACCTTAAACAAGAGACTTGCAACAGTAAAATAGTTCAGTTTGCATCCAACTTACCAAACCATTCACACCACTGTATACAGATAAAGCACCTAGACTGGCTTGAACTACCTAATTACCTTACCTACTCCCAGCTGCTTACTGCCCACCAAATAATGCACAAGCCCAACACCTTCCCATCATTATTAAACATCCTCAGACACTACTCCATTCCTAGGAATCTGTACTTACAGAACAAATATCTCCTGACCAAGACCAAGTTTCAGAGCAGTGCAGTACCCCAAAACAAAACAGCATTACCTCACATTTCAAGCACAGCCTAAAACAACACCTAATGTCCTCATGGCCATAGCCGGCCTTAGGCATAGGCCAACTAGGCGGCCGCCTAGGGCACCGCTGTGGCAGGGGCACTTTTCCAGTATTTATTTGGTGTAGGTAGACCAGGATGGGGGCACTAGATGGTGTGGTAGGGGGCACCCTGGAGCTCTTTTGCCTAGGGCACCAGTTGACCTAAGGCCACTCCTGCTCATGGCTATGCTAATGTTTCCATCCTGACTAAACCCAGCTTTCTTTCTGTTCCATTACCAATCTGTCGATCATCATGACTCATTCAATGTTCTTATTCCTTGTCTCTTTTTCTCTCTTTCTTTCTCTCCCATTCCTGCTTCCCACCAAACCTATTATTCTCAGTCTTCTCCAACTCCTTGCTACTGACCACATCTCCTTACCTATACGCTGTTATCTCAACTTCTCCACTGTCAGAATGTTTTCTACTTATCTTCTTCTTGATTATTTCTGCTTATACCCGTCCTCCTCCTCTGTTTTCTATTCCTGCTCTAATGACATCCAACCAATTTTATGTCAATATACTTACTGAACCTACATGCATTATCACTACATGTTAAAGTGTCTTTGACTTGTGTATGATAATATTACCTCTAAGTGCATTTAGCATTTATGGCTCAATATTGCCTGCAAAGTGATGCTTAAAATGTTATTTTTTTACTGCTGATCATTGTAAAAATGCATTCAATATGTAGGTTTCCCCCATTCCTCCACTGAAAATGGGCCTTGTGCATGTGTGATCCACATGTATCCTGCAGACTTCTGATATGCGTTAAGGATATCCCTGTCCACTTTACTGCAAATAGGTATATCCAGCTCAGTCAAGAATAAGTAGGGTATTCTGGCTCTTCAGCAGCACTCTAACTGTATGCTTTAGGTGGGGTACTTCTGAGTAATGGAGAACCTGGGTCCCCCTTTGGATTGAGTACTTTGACAATAAATTGAAAATAAATGGCTGTGTGATCTCTGGTAATTTGTAGGGCTTGTGATGCGACAGAACCGTAATACATTATGCCTTTATTCACAGAGGGACATCGTGAGTACTATTTTTCAGCTGTTTACTGCAAGATGTTTCATTCATTGCAATGCTGCCACTGTTGAGTGCGCTTTGCTTATACTAGGTATGGAGGCCTTATTCTTACTGTCACTGTTTAATGAGTTAGAAATCCACTATGCAGATATACACTTAACACAATAACCTTGGCCTAACATAGGACATTTATGAATCTGTCTACAGACCAACGCCTTAATGTATGAGGCAGATAGAACAACTGTCTTTTGGTATGCATTACTGCTAATATAAAGTATTTAAATAACTTTCAGTAAAATAAATCAGTTCCTGATTCTTGCCCTGGTATAAATCTTTACTCTAGTAGTGGTGTATATGTGTGTGTGGGATTTGGTACACTATGATTTCTGTTTTAATTATATTACTTAATAAGCTTTCCTTTATGAAGTTTATTTTTGTATCATATGTGTACTATAGTAGGTTTCTTTGTACAAATCCATCAAAACATATAAAACCTACAATTTTAAAATTTATGAGTTATGTATCACATGGCCATACAAATGTATTTGGACTAGTAAGGTTCAAACTTATAATCCCTACATTTCCATCTCAGTGGATTTTCTCCATTTCACTGTGCAAAATTCATCACATTGATTTAGTGAAAGGCTAAATATGTTATCAAATATATGATATTTTCAAATTATTATTTGAGACCATCCTCATGGGGTACTTTAATATTGATTGGTACTCTGCTTCTCTCCATCTCCAACAATGCACATTGACCAGTACGGATTTGTCCAAATCATCACAGCTCCCACCCGGACCGATAAACCCACTAAACATAACTCCATACTAGACTGGATTCTACTTAACTTACCTATTATTCCTAACTACTTTACCTATAATCACACTCAGGCTGCCTCCCTGACAACCAGAGTGACCACAACTTTTCTCCTCAGAGACTGCACCCATCCCACACATTAAACTACCTTCCGTACAATTAGGAACAAAAATAATTTAAATCCCAATAATTTTATTTCTTCCCTAAAAATTGTTACTGGGAACATCTCAAACAACTGCCCTTGGATCAGGCAGTACTCTCCTTTAACAACACCTTCCTTGTTATTCTCAACACCCATGCACCAGCTAGAAACATTATAGTCAAATCCAATTAAGCACCCTGGTTAACCAAAGAAACCAGATCCCTTCTCAAAGCCAGAGATAAAGCATGGTTACAATTCCATAAGAACAAATCCAGTACTACTAAACAACATTTCCTTGAACTTCAAAACAAAACCAAAAAACTAATTAAAGCTGACAAACCCAATTACTACCACAATATCCAAACAAAACATCAGAAGAATCCAGAAATGTTCTGGACTGCAGTTAATAGCCTATTGCAACCAGGTAAAGCTACTATTCCCACTCCAAAAACAGCTGACAACTATGAAAATGTGGCTACCCAATTCAATACTTTCTTTACAGAATCCATTCAAACTCTAGCTAACAACCTGGCTAGGTCCAGTCCTACACCCCCAAACCAAACCATAATATACCCCTACATAACACCACCAGTCAATTCAAGTAAAACCAGTCCCCATCCAATACATCAAAAAACTACTAAAAACACTAAAACCTACCACTTTAGCTGCTTATAATCTCCCTCCAGAATATCTACAAATCACAGCAGAAGCTATCTCCTATCTCCTACCTAGTAACCATTCTCATAAATAGATCAATAACAGAAGCATATGTCCTCACTATCTGGAAAATCTCTCACATTCTGCCTCTTTGCAAAGGCAGTAGCTCTTGTGAATTTACTAACTACCACCCCATTGCCATTCTTTCACCCCTATCTAAAATACTTGAAAGAGTAGTACACTCCCAACTCATGGAATACCTCCTCCCACACAATCTCCTATCCCATACACAGCATGGTTTTCATCCTGCACATAGTACCACAACAGTCCTATTGTCCTTTATTAAAATAGTTAACCAACACAGAAACAATTCCCAATTTGTATCAGCCATATTCCTTGACCTGTCAAAGGTCTTCAACATAGTCAACCACAGCAAACTCATTACTGTCCTTTCCTCCCTTAACCTCAGCTATACTGCTATTACATAGTTTCAAAGCTACTTAGCAGACCGTTACCAAGCAGTCTGTTGGCAACAGTCCCTCTCACACCTCCTCCCCATTACCTTAGGGGTCCCTCAAGACTCCAACCTTGGACGCCTTCTATTCTGTCTCCTTATCAATCAGCTCCACTCTGCTACTCCCTATGCCACTGCTATTCAATACACTGATGACTCCACTTTGATCTGCGCAGCCTCCTTCCTCAATAAACTTCAAACCAACACCCAAGACTCCTCATATCTGTAGAAACCTGGTTAGCTAACTCCCAGCTTATACTAAATCCCAATAAAACAAATCTTCTGCTCTTCTGCCCCTCTAGGAATACCTCCCCCTCTTCAACCTTCAACATCTACTCTAAAAACAAAACCTTGATCACTCCAACTGCCCATACCAGACTGCTAGGGGTTATAATTGACAATAACCTGAAATTTGATCTGTATATCGATGAAACCATCAAACAAGTTCACAAGAAACTCGGCCTCCTATATAGAAGCAACCAATTTCTAACAAGCAGTACAAAAGGCACTATTCCCAGGATCCATCTTCTAGTAACACTCCTGTATGCATCCCCAATCTTAACCAACCTCCGTAAAACAGACTTTGCCAAACTTGAAGCTTGTTACAATAAAATCTCCAAATTTGCCACCAACGCATCTTACAAGTCATATCTTGTTTATCTCTCAGACAGCTCAACTTTAATCGACTAACCTTAACCCATAAAAATTTCCACCACCCTGATAACACCCCAGCCCTCAAAGACATAATTCAGCCCTACTCTACATCAAGTTACTAAAGCAAAAAAACTCAGCAGGTGAATCCCTTTTCTCCAACTACACCTCTAAGCTTTGGAACACACTAACAAACTCACTATTTACCATTCCCTCAACAACACAATTTAAAAAGCTCCTAAAAACCCACCTTGCAAGCTCCTGGCTCTGTCCCTGCAGCTCCCCAGGATAGGCCAGTTCCCTGTACCACTCTGCTTATTAACCTCCCCCCACTTCTAACCCTCTTCTTAACTGATTAAGACCAATTTTTTAAGCAAAGAGAAGAATGCTCATAACTTCTTGATGATAGTTATGTTTATTACTTCAACTGGCAAACTAGATATTTAGATATTGTCACTGTTTAATTTTTAGTACTTTGAATGTAACTACAAATTCTCTGCGTGTGTTATATGTACAATTGTAATGTGTCCCACTGTTTTTATTGGTATGATGTACCTTACTGTGTTACTTTATGACTCGAAACTTTTCTACTCAAGCCTCCGCTGAAAAAGGACACATGTCCAGCTGGACTTTCCCAGTAAACATATGTAAAATAAATAAATATTATTATTCTTATCATTATTAGTTATTGCTGCTGTAAACCAGGAAAGAATGCTAAGATAATTCTAATTTCTTCGATTTTACAGTATTGAAATGTAAAATAGTATAATTTCATTTATAAGTATCACCTAAATACAAGTGTGACATCATTCATATATTTAAGAACACAGATTGTATGCTGTATTCTGAGTTACTAGAAACCTATTCAAGCATTTTTAAACAGTGATTTTTAGATCCTGCCTTTTCCAGTGGAAAATTATTATTCAACGATCTGCAGCTTGTTGTATTAATACCATATTAGGCAACACATTGCAACTGGCAATGAAACATGAAAATGCTTTCCATCCTGAATGCTTGGACAGTACACAGTGAAATTAATGCCAGAATTCTGCCAGAAAATGACACTTTGGAAATATTAATGCTAGCCAAAACAAGCTAAATAAACCATTATAAAATAAAGCATCGCTGATTCAGCATTTAGGTTTCCCAGGATAATGTTAGCATATGTTGCCGAGTAAAGCTGCTTATTTTCATTTGTGAAGCTGAGAGAGGCCTTATAATGTGTCCTTGTGGTGGTATCTGCTAATTAATTGTACTGTGTATACTGTCCATACACATTACTCTTTGAGTCAGTTGAGGGGCTGGCTTGACTCATTAATGAAATAGTAGCATTGCATCTGAAGTAATTATTCAGGACTTATACTTTGTCCAAACCAATGAGGGTAGACTAACAGATGCAGACATTATTATAAGAGAAATCAGCAAATGGCTGCACTAAGGCACTGTCTGCTGGTCAGTCATAAGTGCCGGTGTATTTTGATTTGTGTCTGTGAAAGAAGCAAGACTCCATAGATAAAAGTGATAATTCACTTTCCGTAGATATTGAGAGCTCTTGAATCTTGAACTTAGAGTAATAAGAAAGTCTTTCCACACTAGTAGGCAGAGAAGGATGTCATTTAATTTCTTGAGACTTGACTATTACGTCAAAAAAATATGCAGTTTAGGAGAAAAGGCAAAAGCAGCCGCCATGTTTCCTCTCCATCACATCTCCAGTCTAAAAGTGAGTGAAGATGAAGAAGAAGAAGAAGAAATCATGGCATTATGACTAGTATCTTAGGAATTACTGAGTGAGCAATAATTTGCAACAAAATAACCATGTAGTCAGAATATCCAATGCATTAATAAATGTCTTGTTTTCTGCTATCTATTTGACTTAAGTTTTCAGATTACAGATAAAATATATTTGCAATGACCACAGGATACAAATTATTAACTTAAAATGTCTTTCATTAGAGAGAAAAAGACAGAACAAAATAAGTATGTTACAAGATAGGAATTATTTCAGGCAGGGATCATGTTAGAATGTGCATATATCTAGACATCCTGTTCAGATCCTTAAGTGAGCCATTTACAGATAAAACACACCAAAGAGATGACTCAATAGTTAGAGATCTGGGAATATTTCTAGACAGTAATCTGGCCTTTAATCAATACATAGCCAAGACTGTAGGAAAATCATTTTATGTCACCCAACTTACAGCAAGGGTGTGGCATCCAGGTGCATGAAAGTTCTAGTATCACTCTACTCAGGTCTTGTCTGACTCATCATTGCGTACACTGTCCCTTTTGGCATGTGCCTGCTTAGGTATATGCCCCCTTTGGCACATACCTAACTAGGCACTTGCAACAGTTGGAATGCCCTCAAGTGTAGTTCACCAGAAGAATCCATGATAAGAATACCCTGTCCTACACAGATCATCTTATTGCCCTGTCTCTGTACTCAGTCTCCTACAGGTTACTGAGAGGCAATCTATGCCTAGCATATAAGGCATCCTCACATCCAGGTCTGATGGATCTCCTACACATCCACAAAACAAACAGCACCAGAAACACTAGATCCAAGGACCTGAACTGTCCCTGCAACATAAATACAACATGCTGGAGAGACTGATATGTGTCTTAAAGGATCCCAAGCTATAGAATAAGCTCCCCATCTACATGAAGCAGAAGTATCATTGGATGGAAAATCACAACTTCATCCCTGGTCTGGCCCCCCCATGTCTCTGATGGACAGAGGTCAATGATAAATAAATGAATGCCCAACTAACATACCCCCAACATAACCCTTAGATACTGCTTTACTACATACCCAACCATATAGGTATCCAAGGAACTTGGGGACACAACTGAGTTATGTTGCTTGGCTAGGCTTGTAAAGATCCTGGTTGTCATTAGCCTAGTAGAAACCTATGAATCTAAATGAACATTTCAAATTTATTATGCAGTTATATCTTTTCACACAAGCAACATTATTGTACAGTTCTATTTCTACTTCTACAGTGATAAACCCTGATGTAAAGCTTCTCTGAAAAATGAAAATAACAGGTGATCCTTTCCTCTGTTTTCATTCATAATATAAGATTTGGGAACAATTATACTCCTTACAGAATGGGGCATCCACACATTGGTGATACACAGAAACTTTGCTTCAGGAAGACATTGTGATGTGTAAAATACTGGTCACAGTTTGATTTATTATGCTACTTCCACAATCAAGACCTGACTATAATTCACATGGCAATCTCTATTAGGAAGATATTGTTTATCCCAGTATCTTGCAGATATATGATTACAGATCACCCACAGAATAAAAAAGCCTTATGCATCATTTTATTCAGAACATTAAAGTCTTATTAAAATAACATCCTTGCAACTTCAAGTTAGTTAGACTACCTACTTTATGAATGCTACATCTCTGACAATGTATTTATTTATTTATTTTAAATTTAGTTATGTATTATTTATTGTATGGTCAAATAGGTTGGCTTATAGGCCTTTTTCACCCATGATGCGGAATCAGACAACAGAAATAAAATATCACAGATACAGAGATACATAGCATTAATAAAATATATAATATTCAAACAATACAATTGCAATACACAGTAATCTAGTTACACAAATGCAAAAGTTTTAAAATAAAGGACATGAATATTTGGAATGTGTGGTCATAAAACTATTAGAGTGAAGGCTTTAATCCAAAATACTTTCAACTAGAATCTCTGAAAATTTGCACTTACTTTCAGCAAAGCAAACCAAGCAGAAACATTGCAGTGTGGAGGGTGTGACGTTCACTCCTTGAAATATGTTATGCACCTTAAAATTTGAACTTTAAAATACATACTACAAAATAATAAAATAGTAGGTAGATAGCCCACAGTTGAGTTAAAAATGGAATATCCTTTATTGAAACGCACAAACAAGCAATCCTAGTTGAGTATAATGAAAAGCATTAAAGACATTCATTAATGTATATATAATTAGGTTATTTGGAGCAAGGGAGTGGTTACTGAGGGTGGTTCTGTTAAGAGCAATAAAAGCATTAAACTCATTCATTTAACCAAGTCCTCCTTCCCCCTTAACACCATAGTGTGAACTCAGACTGAAACTTTAAAGCTAGAGACAAATTAAAATATATATTTTAAGATCAGCTTATTAAGGCTAACCTACTAATCTAAACTTTATTAATCCAAACTTTATTAATTAAGAAACCAACTCACTAACTAACTAAGTAACTAAAAATATCTACCACTAAACATCTATCAGAATAAATATTAGTAACTTAGAAACTGAAATACTTTTAACAAAGATCAATTTTGCACCAAATAAATACTGCATCATCAAGTTTGTGTGCAAAAAAAATATAATATTAATGAGCGTGTATAAATCTACAAGTGGACACCTAAGTAGAATGAAAACCATAGCTATAATTACAAAGGTGGAAATACAGTGACAAATGTTGAAATAAAAAGTGTAAATGTTAGAAATAAAGCATTAAGGCCCTGGGGATCTGTTCAAGTGTGACATCTAACTAAAACAAGCACTTATACCTATCAGAAAACAGCACCAATGTCAGTTATGGTCATTATAAAATATTTACAATGTTTGATATTTGTTTATAAGAGTATTAGCATGTATAATAATAGTGTATAATGTCAGCAATAATCAGTCCCATATCAGACTTTTAATAGTCTTTTAAACAGTGAGACAGTTTTCTGAGTTGTAGTATGCTTTTTATGGAGCAATAATTTAATTAAGCCCTTGTTTTCTAAAAGTTCAGTTTCAGCTGTCACGATAGTTCACGTTTTTTTCTAAAAGATTAGTGATCAATTATTTGAAATTTAAAGCCAGTGTGTCTTTTGTGAAGCTGCAGGTGCCCAGCCAGTGCATTATTCTTGCACTTAGCTCTAATTTCAGAAAGATAGACAGAAATCCTTCTTTTAAGTCTGTTGAGTGTTTTTCCCTCATACAATGCTTTACAGTCATTGTAGTTTGCCCTGTAAACCACCTGCATTGAGTTAGTCACCTTCTGCATTGCTTTTAATCAGTTTCTTTAAATAAGGGCAGAAAAACATGTCTCCCTCTTGTATATGCTGACAAAAAACACAGCTGGTTCCACACTTATTGGTGCATGTATCCAACAGTCTGGGCTTACCTTCAACCCAACTCCTGATGTTTTTGGCTTTCCTATACACAAAGGAAGGAGTTTCTCCAAGGATGTCCATTAGATACAAGCTTTCATTAATTATGGCCCAATTCTCTCTAATAATATTAATGATGCTGTAATAGTCAACAATAAAAGTCAAGATACAACTGTCTTTAGATATGTTGTCTATATATGTTTCTTTAAAACCCTCCTATAAGAAGTGTTAAGTACTGGTGAATTTGTACTTTTTAGTTCAATTATAGTTTTTAGAATGCTTCTAAAAATATTGCTTTTGTATTCCCTCAACAAAAAGTCATTTTCAAGCTCATTTAGATTCTTAAGGAAGTGTTTCATTTCTGTGGTGATCCTGGCCAGTCTGTAGCCTTGGATCTTAACAATGTCATATTTTGTCCTGGTGAGATGGAGACTCTTATTATGTAGCAGGAGGTTTACTCTGGTATGTTTTCTGTAAAGATCTGTGTCTATTTTACCATGGTCCAAGTCTTTAGTAATCTATATATCTAAGAAGACTGCCAAAGTGAGACTGTGGGAAGAGGTAAAATGCAGGAAGCTGGTGGTTTGATTCGGATAGTTGATAAAATCTTCTAATTTAGTGCTGTCTCCTCTCCACACAATAAAGATGTCATCAATAAAGTGCAGATGCACTGTGATATGTTGCATGTGTTCTCTATTGTTAAAAACATAATCCTCCTCCCAGTTACTTTGGGCTAATATTAATAATATAATATGTTTTTTACACATAAACCTGATGAAGTATTTATTTGGTATGAAAGCAATCTTTGTGTTTCAGTTTATAAGTTACTAATATTTATTTTGATAGATGTTTAGTGGTAGATCTTTTTGTTTGTTAATTAGTCATTTTGTTAGTGAGTTGGTTTATTAATAAAGTTTGAATTAATACGTTTAGATTAGTAGGTTAGCCTTAATAAGCTGTTCTTTTAATATATATTTTAATTTGTCTCTAGCTTTTAAGTTTCAGTTCTAAGGTAGCACAGTCTCAGTTTATACTATGGTGTTAAGGAGGAAGAGGGACTTTGTCAAAGAAATATGTTTAATGCTTTTATTGCTCTTAAAAATCACCCTCTGCAACCATTCCCTTGCTCCAGATAACTTGATTATATATAAATTAATGAATGTCTTTAATGCTTTTCATTATATTTAGCTAGGATCACCTGTTTGTGTGTTTCAATAAAGTACACTCCATTTTTAACTCAACTGTGGACTACCCACTATTTTATTATTATGTTCATAGGTAGGTATTAGGCTATCAGTCCAAGGGCCTAAGTAAACCTAGCCAACAGGGTTCCCTGGCTTAAGCCACCCAAGAAAGTTATTTTCCTTTTCCCCTGTCAAGCAGTGCCACAGAAGTGATCCCTGGGGTGTATTTCCTATTTCCCATCTACTTATGTAGGTTAATTTTAACATTTTTAGTAGCGAACTATGTGCATAACATACAGTGGATATAAAAAGTTTACACACTCCTCTTAAAATGCCAGGTTTTTGTGATATAAAAAAATAAGACCACAATAAATCATTTCAAAACTTTTCCCACTTTTAATGTGACCTATAACCTGTACAATTCAATTGAAAAACAAATAAATCTGTTAGGGGAGAAAATATAAAAAATAAAAAACGTACAATGCGCTGGTTGCATAAGACTGAATGGTGTAATTAAATCAAAGCTAATACTTTGTTGACACAGCTTTTGATTTAATTACACCATTCAGTCTTAGGTTAAATCATTTAGGAAGGGAGAGAAAAGTGGACCAAGAACAGAACGCTAGGTGACACAATGTGATTTCTGTATTTGATATGCCTGAGCCACTACTTACATCAAATGTTCAGTTACCTAGATAAAAAAATAATGTTGTACCCTAAGGTTAAAGTTTAATGCTTTCAATTTTTTTTCTGTTTTTTTGATTAACAGTATCCAAGATACTGGTCATTTCATTGAAAGGAATACCTATAAAAGCTGATATTTTGAAAACAAAGTCTATCAGCTGTAAACTTGCCTAGAGAGGAAATTTGTTGACTACTGACATACACATACTTTAATGGCAATAGTAACCACTGAACTGAAATGTAATGGTGAGGGGATATGGTTATTTAGCTCCCAGATGGATTTGTATGAGGCATATTTTTATGTGATTAGAAGTGTAATGTTCAATCAATGACCACTTAGAACATTTACACTTCACTAAAATGCAGACTGCTCTGGAAAAGATCGCTGTCATAGGATCAGGGGATCATAAGAGATTGCTAGGCTAGTGACCAGGAGGTTTTTTTTAAGCCTAGCCATTTAATCTCAATATAATACCATGAAAATGCTAGTTAGTACCCAAGATTGCATTTAGTGATGACTGCCCACATCCAAAAGGGTAAGAATTTATGGTGTGCCATCCATGCATCCAGGATCCTCTTGAACAGTGTCCTAGAGGAGCTCTATTTCACATGAATTGGTAGCCTGTTACAAAGATAAGGCAGTTACTAGGAGATAAATCTGTCCCTCCAGCATGTCCAATTTAAGTTGCATAGAAGGAAGGCTAATCTCCTTAAAGTACATTGACCTTGGAATTCAATATATTAAGTAATGGAGCACAGAGGGTGAATTACGCTGCATACACACCCTCCTAAACACACACACACACACACACACACACACACACACACACACACACACACACACACCAGCTTTTGAATTCCACTTTAAAGTCTGTATCTTCAAAAGTGGAAATAGATCAGAAGAGCATTGGTTGTACACCTAAATCCTTTATATTGGTCATACTTTTTTCTAGGAGTTAAGTTAGGTCCAATTAATGTTTCAGGTATGTTTTGTTTATTCCCACAAAAATATTTGCTTTTCAAAAAGCCAAAATGTGGATATTGTACAGTACTTTCTGTTTTGTTTATTAATCTAATTTGGACAAAGCATATAAAGCAAGTTGTTTTGCATTTGTTAAATTCCTTTTGTCATTTCATATCATATAATTAGATTGCAAGTTACCACTGTCAAACAAAGGCATCTGTATACTTATAAATTAAAACTTTAGCATTCTCTAAAACTAGTACAAGTCCACATAAATGTTTAGCTTAATGTAAGGTTTATACATCTTTACAACTGTTTCAGCTGTTAAGTAGACACCAGAATTACAATGAAACAGGACAGCTGTCTTTCAAAGAAGAAATGCTGTTATGTTATTTTGTTACTTGTTAAATGTGTAAATATATTGCCTTTAAAGAAGACAATTGTAAAACAACATCAGATTACATTAAACTACCACTGTTATAAGAAAATACATTTAAGGGGGCATGGCTTGGTTGACAAGCTGAAAGCAGCAGAGTTCTTGAGCTCTGCAGTCTTCATTTTTTCCTGCAAAAATGTTTTTAATTAATTTCACCAGCAAAGACCTGAAGCTATTAAAATCAGATTCTGGAAGTTGTAAGCTCCAAGTTGCACTTTTTAAGCTAAAATGTTCATATTTTCCTGTCAAACTTTCAAATAGAAGTGATATTGAAACCACATTCACAAAGGAAGATCAGCAGTTCCAAATTTTCTCAGCAAGAAATTCCAATGAAGAAAGAAATACAGGCAATCCTTACTACAGTTCAAGATTTGGTGCGTAAAATAGACAAATTAAACTTAAAAGTGGGCTGTATAAAAGACGATACCACCAAACAAATAGCCTTATTAAATGAAGTCTTTAAGCAACAAACTGCCCAGATTGCTGCTTTGGAAGATTCTGTAACAGATATAGACTACAGGTTAAAAGAAAGAGAGAAAAAAACATAAACTTTCTTCTTCAAGAAAACACCAGACTCATTTAAAAGATAGATGACATTGAGAATAAAGCCAGGAGAAACAACATAAGAATCGATGGCATCCCGTAGCAGATGGAGGAGGATAATATGATTAATTTCCCGACTTCTTGGATTCCTAAAACCCTAAAATTACCTGAAGCACTATCCTTCGGGATAGAAAGGGCATACAGGTCTTTAACTACAACTTCTCTATTAAGTAAAAACAGCTGCCCAAGATCTATTATTGGCAGATTTATCTTCACTCAATACAAAAATCTTGTTTTAAGAACTGCCTGGTCCCTTACTCCATTAAAATTGGTGACCAAACTATCAGTTTTGACAATGACTTTTCACCCCTTGTAATGTCCACAAGAAGAGCATGTGTCCCTCTAATAAAATCATTAAAAAAGGAAGGAATCAAAGCACAACTCATATTCCCAGCAAGAATAAGACTATCCCTGCCAGAAGGAAAGAAAACGTTTGACTCTCTCGAAGAAGCATTCACACTTGTCCAAACAAAGAACCTTTTAAGTCAACCTGAACCCATGCGTTCTTCAATGTATTTAAAAAGACAAGCTTCAAAATATGAGTGGACTATTAAAGAAAAAAAAAGATACCCAGAGACAAATGATTATACATAACTTCACATTCCATGCAAGTTTTTGTTTTCTCCCTTCTAAATAATGTGGAATCATACACAGAAGGTAATGTAACTTTTTCTCTCCTATTATCTTTCCCACAACAATGCTAACTTTATAAATAATATATATTACTCAAAATTCAATTAAATAAAAATCTCATAACTACAAACTACTATTTTATATTTCTATCTCTTTATAAACATGACATAGCACTAGTGAAATGGTATAAAATCACTTACTCATTTCATATATTTATATATATATATATATATATATATATATATATATATATATATATATCTTTTATAGCCTATACTTATTTCTTCATGTATGTGCCTTCACTTTCTGTTTTAGTCATAGTGTCATAGCATTTAATCAGTGAAGGAGAGAGAAATGCTTACTGTGTTACTGTTAAGTAATTAAAAAGAAAGTAGTGACATTTTATTATTATATATTCATTTACTGCTTAACTGAACTTCTGCAATGTGCTCCATTTAGCTAATATATCTTATAGCTGTGTCTGGTTGGTAACGTGGATCCTTTATTTTAAATATTCATCATTTCACAAGTTATGCTTAAAAGCTTCACTTCACTAGAAAATGCCCGCCTAGTTACTTTTTTAATGGAATTGTGACAACTTTTGTGACAAGCTTAACCTTCTAAAGGCTTCAGCTACCTCACAGACTCATGAGAAAAAATCTGTGCTGTCTTCCAGGAAGTAAGCATGACCTTTGAACCTGTTTCTCTTCACTATCGGATTCAAGAATGGTTGTTTGAACTGTGTTTTCATTCATGTAGCAATTATTTTTTTATCTAAACAGTCTTATAATCATATGTTTTACTGAAAATAGGTATTTATTTAATCTGAATTACATTTATATTTAAATAAGAATTACAAATATGTTTTGGACAGGGACAGTTTTAAATGCATCTTTTTTCTTGTCTGCTTTAATGACATTACATTCCTGTATTTACTCATAGCAACAAATAATTATTAGGATTAATCAATTTATCTTAGTTAGCCTGTTAAGATAAAAATAATTTTAAGAAATTGTATACAGCTTCATGTTCTTAGTTTGTGCATACATAGTATATTAAATTAAATGTTTCCTTTTGTATGTTTTTAATGTACATGCAGTTTCACTTCTACTTTCTATTAACCTGCAGTAGCTAGGAATTCATACTAGATGTCATGAGAGGGCTAATTTGTGGCTTCTATGAGAAATATAGTAAGCTTAGATATAGTTTATCCATGCAGAAGGTTATTAAAATATATAGTTTTATATTCAAATATGGAGTTTTTAAATTGTCCATAACAGTTTTAAAAAAATATTTGCCATAATGAATCAAGGAAAATACTTTTCAATTTTACTTATAATAGCAGTCTCCATGAAATGATAATATTTAACATAATATCTATTAATGCCAGTGGGTTGAACAACCCTATGAAAAGTAATAGTGTCAATGAATATTTAATGCAACATAAAGCAGATTTTACATTCTTTCAGGAATCCCACTTAGCAACAGAAGATCTAAACAAATTAACCTTTAAGGATTATAAGATTTTGGTAAGTTCAAACTACAGCCACAAAAGAAGAGGTGTCCTAGTTTTGCACAGAAAACCAATGAGAATTCCAGAAATAGTTGACTCATACTGAAGCAATGATGGTATGCTTGCTTTAGTCATACTAAAACTAGATAAAAAGATGTACACTCCTGCTGGATACCAGGTACTGGGACTAAAACTGCAAAAAAACATTTAGACATCATATAAATTCTAAAGGTGAGTTACTATTAGTAGGTGATTTTAATTGTATCTTGTCCTCCACTGATACCACAAGCTCTAAGCCCTTCAAAATATCCCCCGTTGCCAAGCACTTCAACAACTACATAAAAGACAGAAGCCTAATTGACATTGATGGTACAAAAATATTATCCTCCCTGAAGTTTTCTCACTACTCACAGACCAACATAAACAAAGACATGGTAACCTGTTCTTAATGGCCAAAATTGATAATGTAATGCTGACATCATGTCCTATGTCTGACCACAATGCTTTCACCTTCAATGTAACACTTAATATTGACCACTTAAACGTCTGCCAAAGACTACCTGCTTGTCTAGTAACAGTACTAGGATTTAAAGAATGGTTTCTAAATTAAATAAAGCTTTACCTAGATGTCAATAATAATGGAGAGGTTTCAGATATTATCCTATGGGACACTTTAAAGGTAGTCTTACATGGTAAAGTCAAAAGTTGGTATATAAATAAAAGAAAAGAGTGGGATAAAAAACTAGTGGACATAGAAAAAGAAATTGAGGAACTAAAACTTACATCAAATGACAAATCTGCATTAGCTAATATATGTAAACTGAACAAGGAATATCAGGATATCATACAGCATAAAATATCAATAAATCTGGAAAAAAACAGATTACAATTCTACTCAATTAATCCCAAGTATATGTACAGGATTGCGATTAGATCTAAATATTTAAATGAAAAAAGTCATATAAAAGAAATAGTATACACTAGAAATTATGATACTATCAAAGTTACAGATCTAAAAAATATCTTACGTTTTAAAAAACATTACAAGAATATTAATAATAATAACTTATCTACAAGTGATAACAAAAGTACAGACAACTTTCTTGCTAATAATATTCAAAAGAAGCTATCCAAACACAATATTACTAAAACAGACAAACTCATTTCCTTTAAAGAATTAAAGAAACAAATAAAAAATCTTAAGACAAAAACATCTTAAGACAAAAAAGGCCCCAGGGATGGATGGTCTAATACTGGAATTTTACAAACTCTTACCTGATAATATCTTGAAAATCTTACTCAATGCATTCCGTCCAACCATCCATCCTCAACCCCTTTTCCCATTTTGCGCATGGGGTTGGGGTGTCACTTCTGCAGTAACAATCATCTTGAGTCAAGGTTTACACCACAGGGTGGCTAGCCCTGCCACAGTAGTTCATTCACACTATTCACTCATGTACACACTGTCACCTACAGCCAAGTTAAAGTGTCCAATCCACCTACTGCATGTCTTTGAAATGTGAGAGGAAACCAGAGAACCCAGAGGACATCCATGTGACCACAGGGAGGACAAGTTAAAACTACATCAAACATCCCTCTCTCATGGAAATATTCTATCATTTCTCCCATCTTAAAACCAAATAAAGAGCCCAACCTTTGCACATCATACAGACCAAGTTCTTTGCTTAACACTGATTACAAGATATTCATGTCTATCAGTCTAGACAGATTAAATAATATTCTTTCAATATTAATTCATGAAGATCAAACTGAGTTTATCAAAAACAGAAAGGTACAAAACAATGTGATTAGATCACTGTCCTTAATAGACTTAGCAAACAAGAAACAATGAGCTTTCTATTTTAAGCCTTGATAAAGATAAAGCTTTCAACTCCCTAAGTTGGCTATATCTGTTTAAAGCTCTTCAAAACTACAATTTCTCCCCAAACTTTATAGGATTAATTAAAACACTATATGAAAAGTCCATAGCCTATGTAAAGATTGGATCTTATCTGTCTAGCCCATTCGAACTATTAAGAGGTACTAAACAGGGGTGCCCCCTCTCCCTATTACTCTTTGCCCTAGCTATTGAGCCTCTTGCAAATTATGTTAGAAATAATGACAGCGTTAAAGGATATAAAGTGTCAGACAAATTATCCCCAAGATATAACTGTTTGCTGATGACCTACTAATAACTTCTAATGATATTGAAAATTCAATATATCACCTAATACATAATCTAGACTTCTTTGCAAACATTTCTGGTCTAAAATTCAGTCACAACAAAACTCAGGCACTTCTAGCGAATATAAATGTTACTATGAAACTTAGATCAAAATGAGGCATAAACTGTGGGGGCACACATATTAAATATCTAGGTATCATTATTAAATCTAATAAAAAATCACTCACATTTAATTACCAGCAACTTATAAACTCAATTACTAGTCTAACTAACAGTTGGAACAGACTCTTCTTCACATTTGAAGACAGACTAGCTTTAATAAAAATGATACTGTTACCTAAAATCTTATTCATTGGCCAAGCACTAATAATTCCCCAACCTGTCAAAATTAAACAGAAAATTAATAACTTATTACTCAACTTCTTTTGGTATCTCAAAAATACGAGAATTTCTCTTCTCTTCTCTTGCACACCACAAGTTGGGATGAAGGAGGTATAGGGTTTCCAGATATTGATTTTTATTTAAACTCCACATTTATTAACATAGCGTTGCTTTGGAATAGCAAAACTTATGCATCATATTGGAAATCAGTACATAAAACCTTACTTCTTAATAATAATAGGACATTGCTTGAACCATATATTCAAATGCATACAAACATCTTTATATGGATTTTAAAAATATACATTCAAAGTGAATGGTCAAAACTTGTTCTTATACTTCTTATAAACCAAATATTGCATTTGTTTAAAAATAATATATTTTCTAATCAAGTAAGAATTTATTAATAATTGCGTTTTTTATTGATTACTAAAATGATTGTTTGATATCTTTTGATATTCAGAAAATGCTTGTATACGCATGGAAATTTTTACATAGATGTTTTTTCACCCCACATAAACTCGCAATAATGTACAAGAGAGATGAAATGAAATGCTGGAGATGTGGACAGCCTGATGCTGACTGGATACATATGCTTGTTAATTGCAAAATAATTTCCCCATTTTGGTTAGACTTTAAATATCTTTGTACTCTATGGAATGATAACTGTATAATTTCTGACTCCCTTATCCTCTTCAGTGTTCCTGTTCCTGAAGTCATTCCTAAAAAACAAAAAATTTTACTATGGTCTATCCTCTCTATAGCAAGGAAAATTGTTACTAAAAATTGGAAATCCCAATCTACTCCTGTCTTTAAAGTTGAGTTTATTCATCTTGTGAAATACATTTGTAAGAATGAGATTGCTAGTATAAAAGCAAGGACTAATAGCATAACTAATCATTTAATTGTTTGGACAAAATTATCTAATCTGTTAGAGAAATATTAAGTGTTCTCCTATGTATATTGCTTTTTTAGTTATTATGGCCATTGTATATAGTTTATTTGTTTTTTCTTGTTACTATACTGTTAAGTTATTGTGTTATAAAATGGATAAAAACATTTTGGAAAAAAAAAGAAAATACATTTAAGTTGCAGAAAATACCAGATGCCGAGTATTGCATCTTAAACCTTCAATTGTGGCAACAAAGGTGTCAATAGTTATAAACAATAACAGAACATTTGCTAACTTTAAAGAAGCAGGCAGATGTTTTTGAGGATGCTAAATCTGTACTCCACAATGTAGGGCTTTGTCCTCACATTCCTGAGATCTATATATAGTAAGTCTGAGGTAAATGTTTCACTCCCTATTGTTAGGAATATATATAAACAAGCAACTGCTTTGTTAGAGAATGCAATAAAGCCATAAAATGTGCAGAATTGTATAAAATGTGTATTTTTGTGAAATACAGCAGGTATGTAAATCATAAAATATTTGGAGGAGGGACTATGCGAGTAGGATTGCACGGGACAACTATTTTGCTGTAGAATTATAATTTTTCTCTGTATTGGAGATGGTAGCAAATACCCATACACTTATTTTTTTTTCAGGCTAAATCAGTTAAATTCCTGTTATTTAAAGCACTACATACTTCAGCCAACATTTATTGTTTAATTTGAGAGGCATGAAAAGTATCATGGACTCCAACTCACTTAGATGAAAATTGGGTTAGAAGAATTATACTAACTGTATGTTACCCCATATGAACTCATCTAAAACAACCCTAATGAAATCAAGTGGCATGACCATCTTGCTAAAACTCATCTCTTGCTTTGAAGACACAGCTCACAGAATCCATTTTGGAAAAAGTCTCAGTGGTGTCTTGGATGTGTTTCATGGATAGCTTACCACCTCAATAGAATGAGTTTGTTGTACTTTTCTTTACTGGTTATGTTTTGCATATTTTAAGCAGTAGTATATAAGGGCCAGTGCTTCTTTAACCTGATTTTGGTTAGTGAATATTTAGCTATGAGTTAGTGTTTTTTTCTGTAAGCAATCTGTTATATCCCCTTATTTTACATTCCACCACACAGTATTCTACTTTGTCTATATATTTAATTTTGTCAACCTATATTGTTTTGTTTCAGTAGTAAAGAATTGCCTTTAATCTGTTGGTTATGTATGTAGGGAGTTGTGTAAATGTATATATGAACACAGCTATGCAGTAACAGTTGGCGATGAAAGAAATGCTTTGGACAAACATTTTAAATCAGGCAAGTGCAGAGTCAATTTCAAATTTTTAGTATTAGATCAGATTGATGGGTAAGAGAATATTTTAATGCAGAAGAAGAGTTAGGATGGTGTGAGTATTTGTGGCAGGTGAAATTGAATGCCTGCCACCCATCTGGCTTAAATAATCGTGAAGATTTTATTGCATATCTTAAGAGAAAGTAGGTCAAACATTAATAAGATATTTGCTTGTTGTCCTGTGATTGCTGTATGCCATGTGATTGTATTTGAGTATTTAAAAAACTAGACAAAAGAAGGCATGTCAGTTTGAAAAAGTCTTGTGTGACAAAAGCGCATACTTTTTTTTTGCATTAAACAGCTTTAAACGGCTTTGGTTTTGTGATTATTGCCTTTTTTGTTTTCATTATATGTATGTATGTATTAATAGAAAAGTGTAACTACAGTATGTTAGTCTGTTGGTGCTGGCATTCATTTTGGAAAGAGAAAGACTACTTAGTTAACACTGCCATTAGTTTTTTTGCATTTATATTGCTTATTTTTAAGAGTGGCATATCAACTGGTAAGCTTATGTATGTTAGTTTACTTCTAGCTGGTGGCAGTACTACCACAGATTTACAAGTTCATAGGTACTAACTAGACTACTGATATGCAGGGATCTTAAGATGCTTAGCCCTGCATTCCCATGGTAATTATTAGTCCTTGCATCTTGCAATATGAATCTCCAAAGATCGGCCACAGTAGCATGAATCTTGTAAGCCAAGCTGTGCAAGTATGCATTGGCTACTTAAAGAAATCATGATTCCCTTATCTATGAGGGCCCTTGGTGCTATAACAGGGATGAATTTGTGGTTACCCATCCATTCATTCAAGTTACATTTGAATGGAGTAAAATAAGTGCTTTTCGATATGTGAAGGCTAAACTAGTTCCATAGAAGTGGTATTCTCTGCGATACATATCTATTTCTCCAGCATGTTGTGTTAATTTTGCAAAAGAGACTAAGGTTTGTCTTATACCACTGGACTTCCAAATGTCCAATAGGTCTGTTGAGGCTCTATACATGAGGAAGAGGTTGCCTTTTAATAGCATGTATGATACCGAGAAAAAACACAAGACTTTGAGATGGCTTGCATAGTTTTTATGATTAAACCCTTGATTTTTTTGGGTGAGGAAGCACTATGGTCATTTCAGCTTTGACAAGTGTTTGGAGAGGTACATACCAAAAGGGGCACTACTCTCAATGACTGACCTAATGACTGCTGAATAAAGAGAAACGATTACATTCCTGGATCTGGATGTCATACCCTTTAATGTATGCTGTGCAATGAAAAAGGACTTCCTTAGAATAGTGGGAGCACGATAATCAAAGGACAGTTCATTGATAACATAGGTTCACAGATCTCTAACTATGGGATCATGCTTGTTGAATGATATGATTAAACATTTCTTGGCATTTAGTTTCAGTCCATGCTTTCAGCACCAACTACTTGTTTGGAACAGGTCTTCTTGTAGGATCATGGTGTCCTCTGGGGGGTTTATGATTTATCTTAGCAGTAAAGTTAGCAGTCATCTACATACTTGATCAACCACAATCCCATAACATTAGCTTTGACCTCTGTGAAGTAAATGGCCAAGAGAAGTGGCCCAAGGATTGAATACTGGAGCACCCTGTTAGTGACAAGTCTTTTCATGGTGTTAGAGCTGCCTAGCCTTTCTACTTGTGTTCTATTTGTAAGCCAATTTGCTTTCCGAAGAGTTGCCTGTAGGTCAACATTTAGCTGCAAGAATTTATCTAGGACACCTGAATGTGAGATGGTGTTGAATGCCTTTGCAAGCTCCAGATAGGCAGTCTGCACTGATTGGCCCTCGTCCATTGCCTCAGTGACATTTTCAAAGATATTAACCCAATAAAGTAGGTAGGATCTGCCACTAACAAATCCAAACTGGGATGCCTTGAGAATCTGTAGGTTAACTATATGTAATTGTTCCATATCCCACAGACGAGGTTAATCAGGCCTATGGGTCTGTAATTACCTGGGTCTGTAATAGCACCACCTTTGTGCAAGGGAATGACTGCTGCTGTCCTTCATTCATCCACTATAATGCATGTTTTGAGATTAATGTTCACTAGCCTCCATAGAGGGTCTGATAATTCAAGTTTTAGACTAGTCAGTAGGTAGTATTCTTGGCTTTGATGGTACCTTAAGAACTTGTTCTTGGAATATTTGAGGAGGCTTAGACATGGGTATTTGAGCTGAAAATATCAGCTTTGCAGAGTACTGGACATTGTTTTGAGATTGATAACATAGTTAAAGAACACTTTGTGATTATCTTTCATGATGGTTGCTATTTTTGCCTCATTATCTTGGTTGTTTTGATAAGGATTCAGAGTTCTTTGTTTACTTTAGCAAGAGCATTTTTGACTTCTTGAGAGTTAAATTTATTTTTGTGAGCAATTATTTTTTCTTTTATTATAGATCTTGTTTATTTTAGGATTATATTGTAGGGGTCTATTTTTGAATTCTGTTTTGTATTTATTTCTGATGGCAACAGATGCATCTATGCAACTATTTGCATGTGCATGAAACATAGCAGTAAAGGATTTCCACATAACCAGAGGGAATGTCAACGTGGGATGAACGTTTGAATCTAGTCAGAGCATCACTCAGTTTTAATAGATTAGCCTTTGAATTGAATCTGAATACTGAGGTATTGGAAGATGCTTCTGGCTTTGGTCTAAAAGTGAATAAAACTGACTTGCGGTCTGATTCAGCAATGGAGGAGGTTACAGTAGGTGGGGAGCAGAGCTACCCCATATTAGTAAGGACCAAGTCCAGGATTTTATCTCCCCTGGTTAGGGAGTGGATTAACTGATTCAAGGAATATACATTTATGAAGTCCCTAAATCTCTGGGAATACATGTTTGAGGATGTATATATCTCACAGTTGATGGTAAGATTATTGACGTCTCCTAGGAGAAAGATTTTATTCTAAATACAGAGGGACGCCTTATTGGTTAGGTAAAAAGTATGAACTGAGGAGGTCCTGTAGCTAGCAATGATGTGATAAAGGGTTTTGTTTATAATATATTGGATGTGGAGCAGTTCCAAGTCATTATCTTGTCTAATGAGTCTTTGAGATCTTTTTAAAAATCACAAATGCAAATAAGGGTAAACGATATCATAGAGTGATTGAGAAATGTATATATTTCATGCAGAGAGCTGCTAAGTCCAGCATTGTTGACCACAGCAAGAAACTGAAGTTATATGGGACAGACAGTGAAAACATGTACAGGGTTGTTACTGCAGTAGTAAATGTGTATATGCAAGAGGCCAATACCACTGTTGGGAGTCATGGTGTTATATCACTGCCCTTGACAGTGCAAAATCATCCATATGCTTCTAACATATGCCCTCCATGACAAAGAAATTGTGGACCACTACCATGTGGATAGAGACACAATGCAGGAGTTGGATGAGATGTCCCCGCCCTTATATGCAGGTCAGAGGGTGCATGGATTATCTATCCCTATGGTCATCAAGCCAAGGTACTGTGTCTTTGAGAATACTGTCTATGGAGAACTTACAGTAAACAAGGGGGAAATACAGTAGTAAATCTTAGATATCTGCCTTAAGGATACTTCAATATTTGTTCCTTAATGTCATGCTACAGCATGTGTGGAAACATATGTGGTTTGTGTGTACTACACAGGAATGAGGAAACACCATGTAGGGATTTTATGGCACTGCCTGGTCCTCTTAGGTGTGGAAGGCTATAGACTAGACTCACATTAAAATGAAGACCCCATCTGAGGAGTAGGAGCAAAGACACATCAGTTATAAGGGTGTCCCCTCTGTGAACTTCCAGGTGGTCTGTAATGCACAGGGAACAATATACTGTGTGACTGCAGGCAACCCAGGCAGTGCCCATGATGCCCACATATGGCACACATGCAAACTGCACCAAGGACATCTTATTGGTGGTGCAGGATATGTTCTGAAGCCATGGCAAGTGGCAACTATTACAGCCCCCAGACTATGGCAGATAATGATGACAACACTGCCCTGTCACAGGCTCATGTCATTGTTGAGCATTTGTTTGACTTTTATAAGGCCTACACAATGCTACACAACATCCTGATATAATAAAAGAGCAGTGCAGAGACATTCAAGAGGAGGGAGTCTCAGACTCAGCACTGGAAGAAGAGCCTGATAAGAAGTCTCTTGGGCAGATGGCTACAGGGAATGCCTATTCCAGACAGAGGCATGGTGCGTACCATGGTACTGGGTAAGAGGCAGTATCTGGTTCATAACTGTTGGTCAGATTAAATCATTATGCTACAAATTAAAAATTCTCCATGTAAATCTTTACCCAGTCAGTTTTACGCCATGCATAGATTGACCACACTAAACATCAGACATAGACAGCTCAAGTAAAAAACTGCTGAGGTCAGATCACAGTTATCATTGTATGAACAGGTGGGGAGGGCTACAGTGACAAGTGTGAACAAGGGGCAGTGTATGTGTATGTGTTTGTAGGGGAGTGGATGAGCATTCTGTGTGTGTGTGTGTGTGTGTGTGTGTGTGTGTGTGTGTGTGTGTGTGTGTGTGTGTGTGTGTTTGAGACGAGGCCATAAGAGTCGGGATAGTAGTATTGCTTGATCAGGGAGGGGTGCCATCTTCATGTGTGTGGTGGTGGGTACTGCCACTATGTATGTGTGTGTGTGTGTGTGTGTGTGTGTGTGTGTCTCCTCTTTGAGAGGAAGGAGTATTCTATGTACTATGCATAAGTATGCCATACATGTGTATATCCATGTATACATCCTCATTAAGACTGGATAATGGCCTGGAGGCAGTAGCACTACAGATTCCAAACCATGCCCTCTTCCTTCCACAATGGGTCTCCTTAATGGAGGCAGAGGGGGATTGTCTATCGCAAGTGAGCTGCCATGATATGGGGCTGTACAGGGCCACTTACCTTGTGGAGGTTCATGATGTTCAGCATGTGGTCCATGCACTCCATCAGGCCATAATGGAACCACATACTACCTCAACTAGCTCAGCCATTCCTGTGTTGGTGTCTGCCTGTCCTTGTGTTATAGCCCTGTATAAATGCCAGGTAGTGGCCATAGATACACTTAACTTAGAAGATGGACTGTATCCCTGATGTGCTACTGGCACACTGTCCCCTAATGTTGTTTCTATGTTCTATAGAGCTTGTGAAAACCAAGGAGGATTGTGCTGCAGGCAATGAAACCATTAACCAGGTAGACATGGCTGCATCTTCATTTCCATGGTGCTATCCTGAGTTTGTGGATGGGTTGCACAGGCACAGAAACTGTTCCATGAAATGCTGTGGGAATGTAAGCAGCACATTGCCCAATGCTACCACTGACACTGTAACCTCTGACTGTGGTGGAATGTGTCTGCCATCATCATCCTCCTCATCTGTGCTGGACAGCTCCTCAACATCAGGCAGGCAAATAGTTATGGAGAAGGACCCTGATAACAGAGCAGCTCCGAAAACACCAAGAAATGACCTGTACTAAGTAAGAGCCCTTCAACAATAACTGCAACCCAATGAATATATTACTACTATTTAATACATTATTTCCAGAAAATTATAAATAACATTTCTTGAGCAAGTGCTATCTTTACTTCATCTCCTGGTGTTCCTGTAGAGGAAAGCTGTCATGGTTCTAAGTTGTATTAACTACACAGTAAGAGACTGTAGAAGATAATAATCCATGTTAAAACATACCCAATGAGGGCACCACTAACAGATATGTGTGGTGGCCAGCTTATCTTGCACTGCTGCCTCACACTCCACCACAGATGTCAGAACTGTCCCCCTGCAGAGATGCCAAGATCTCCTCCATCTCTGTAAATGGGCATCTAGCCAATGCCCCCCCCCCCCATGGCCCTTTGCTCCTCTGCCAGATGGTTTGCCTGAGATCTGGGGACACTAATTATGTTGATAGGCCATTGTCTGACCTGATTTTGTTCCTCTTTTGAACATTGACAGCATGTATGCTTGCTGTCACTTCCTACCAAGCATGCTTGTAGAAAGTCTCGTCAGATCTTTCTTAAAAGAGCATCTGTCAACCATGTAGATGGACAGCCTGAAGCAGGATCTCATTCTTTGCATGGGCAAACTTGCTGTTTCTCTGTTTCCCACATTATGACATGACAATCTGAAACTAAAAAGAAGTACATCAGTGAGATGTGCTATGATCATACCCAACATACACCTACACAATACACCAGTGTGATGTGCTATGGTCATACCTGGCATACACATACACAATACACCAGTGTGATGTGCTATGGTCATACCCGACATGCACCTATACAGCTATAAAACCAATGCAGCAGAGATGGAGAGATGGCATGAGCCATATGCCACTGAAATATGTAAGGGAGGCTACAGATATGTAAGTCTGTGATCATATAGAAAGTGTGATGTGGACAATGCCAGAATATGTTATCTAGATAGTGCAGGTTTCACCAAGTACCCTGGCAGATTATCACACATGCATATATATGAGACTACTGTTGGTATCTGTAGGAGGACTTCAACAGTGTGTATTGTCAAGTGTATACATACAGTGTACACAAGACTGACCAACAACAGAATTTGAGTGCCACTGTTGATTAACATTCATTCCAAAAATTCAACTCTGCTATATTGTTCACTGCATGCCTTCCCCAAAACTCAGGTAGGACAGCAGATGATGTGTATATGCATCCCTCAGCTCAACATAGTTCTATAACATGACTACCCACTGGCTACAAATGTAATCACCTCAGACTGTAAGCATACATCCCTGTATGTGGGTATATGTGGGTATGTGTGTTGGCCTTTCTAACCCCCCCCTTCTCCACCCCCAAAACACTAAATGGATGTATCATAGGCCTGACATAGAATGCCTTGTCACATTATGACACAGCTGATGATCTTATGTATTACACAGGCCATAGACAACACATCTCCTAGCACAATTATTTTCTGAGCCCAAGTAACTTGTGTGCATGGAGCAAACTATGGAATCCATAGACTATCATACATGCATGACATTCTCAGTGAGTTTGGGCTCCCAATCCGCAGACACTTTAGTAATACAGTAGATGCTTCAGCAGCAGATGAGGTACATATGGGTTGGGATGGAAAGTGGAGTGAGTAGGGATGTAACACGTAACTACTGATGGCTTGGATGCTGGTCAGATTAAATTCCACAGTATATGTTCTGCTTTGTACTGTGCTACCTGTACTTCCCCTTTCACCGCAGCAAACACAATCCATAGTAGAACACTCACAACAACTTTCATAATAATCTCAACATAACGGCATCTGGTAGCTATTCATGTCCTAGTGAGTAATATACATATCACATACTTACCCCTCGTTCAACAGCTTATCACAGGCAGTACTGTAGCATCTTCTCTTGTAATGATCACCCAGTACAAGACCTCACAGTGCTGTAATATTCCTAAGCATTAGGCTGAACACTCATTCCTTGCCCTATCGATATGCATGAACCATAACAGTACACAGAGCACTCATAAACAAGTGGAATGTAGCCTACAACTCATGGAAGTTAATCCTCAGTGAAGTTAATACTCCCCAGTACAGCAGTAGCATTAAAAACAGCAACATAATAGAAATACTATGGTAGCAGTGTGTCAAGGATATCATGAAGCACCACAAAAATATAGGAGTAGTAAGTGATAATTGTACCATTTCCCACAGACTTGCCTTACAGAAGTAGCTCCTGCCTGAAGAAATCCTTATCAACAATTTCCAACAATGCTTGCCTTGTTGCAGTGAAGCACTCTTCTGAAATGTGATGAAGCCCATGGCAAATGAGAGTGCTAATATTACACAACTTTGAAGTCCCTAGCATGGCCCTCATACTACTGAGGCACAACTGAATGGATGTTCCTGCATCACAAGTTTTATTTTTTTATTTTGGCAGTAAACAATGCCATGCTTAAAGGCTCTGTCAGCAACATTCACTCACATGAGCACCAGTGAAGTGCATGTATGGATGGGTCAGTGACCTCTGCAGTGATGTGGGGACATACAGTGCTTCTATTGGCTAGAGAAGTAAAATAAAGAGCAAACATGCTGTCACAGTGAGGCACCGGGATGTCTGCATACTTTTGCTATGCCAGTGATCCCACCCTAAAACCATCATGCCATGCCACTTATTTCTGTGCTAAGCAATGGTGGCACTGTGATGGGTTGCTCTAACTAGCTGCCTGCATGACTGTGAAAGGGCCTCCATAGATCTCTGGAATGTGACCTGCTAAATGACTAGGGCTTCCAAGGGCACTGATTTTGGCTGGGCTCCCATGTGGTGTGGTAATAAAAGCAAAATATTTTTTTTTCCTTTTGTATAAGAACCGGGAGCATCTGATTCAGGTCTGCTTTGAGGGTCTCCAGTATAAAGTATTCAAATAACACGGTCTTGCCAGGAGGGGTCTGATGACATTGGTATAATCTGCTCTGGCAAGCAGTACAGGCACCACTACAGTAACTTGCAGAGTTGCCTTTCTGTGACTTGATATTTGTGACTGGGCAGGTCATGGAAACTTTTTTGGGTGCATATGAACAAAAGAAAAATATTTATTCATGGTCAGAATATGTGGTGCAAGCATTTTACAGACAAACAAACAAACAAAAAAGAACAATAATCCAGTTTGAAATGAACTTGAAGCAAAAGGACTGAAAGAACATTTAACTATATGTAAAGAAGTAATGGACACTACAAAATACATGACGAAAGAGGAGTATGGACTGGGGGAATGTGGAGTAATACTGAAAATGATAATGTTATGCATGTACCATGTGTTATTAATGTCCATGGTAACAGGGGGTTTGTGAAATGCAAAGGTCAACCAATGACTTGTTATTTTTGTGGAAAAAAATGATCATTTAATCAATGAATGTGATAAAAATGTTATTTATGTGGTAAAACAGGGCACAATGCAAAAAATGTGATTTAAAGGGCAAACAATGTGGCAATACTGGTCATTCATGGCTAGAATATGAAATGAATGTGCAAGAAAATGAAAATGAAGTTACACAGGATAAAGAGACAGTAGAATGTGTTATACAAAGATGTACAAAAAGATGTAACTGATAAAGAGCTTATACATGAAGTTAAAGAAAGTAACAAGGAAAAAGAAACAGGAGACAAGTGAAGAAGAAGCTGATTGATGCAGATTAAAAAATAAAAAGAATTTGGTAGGGAAAAGAGTTAAAGAAAGGAAAATAAAATTCAAAAATATAATGCTGAGAGAAAATAAGAAAGGAAAGGGATAAACTTTTTATTATACTAACTGTTCTTAAAAGCTGAAAATATTAGCTTTACATGTGAACAGCATGAAAAAATCTTAAAAGAAGAATAGGTATATTATAATTGTGTGCTGCAGTAGATGCACTTATTGTTTTAGAAGATATCAGATTATTAACAGAGGAAGAAAGAACACAAACTGAAAAACTTTGGAATGGTATGGTAGTTTGGAACATGGGGAAAGAAACGTGCTTGGGCATATGTATATTATGTCAAGAAAGCATTAAAATATTAGATGTATCCATAGTGGAACTAGGACAAATTATAGTAATAGACTTGAGATGGAAAAATATGTGTATAGAATTATAGCTTTATATACATATGTAACAAAAAAAAAGAGAGAGAAAGGATGCTTAAAAATATTCTTAAATATTTTGTGTAAATATGTTCATTATGATGGTAGGTGATTTTAATTGTAATTTAAGAAAAAAATAAGAGCAATTGTGATATTAAAATGGTTAAATAAATGATGAGGAGTGGAAAGTCAAGTGTATGGGAGAATAACCACTGGACCTACAAAAAGAATGAAATTAGGACAGAAATTGATTATTTTTAATATCTGATAGTTTAAAAGTTATAAAAAAGGAATTAAGTACGCTGGATTTTCAGATAATGTGGCTATATGGGTAAAGTACAGGAAAATGAAGAATATATAAGAATAGGAAAAGGAATAAAAATAATTAATGAAAAAGAATGAGATTTAGAAGAGAAAAAAGAACTTATGGGATTATGGAAAAATCATACGAATATGAGAGAGTTTTATGAGAATTGGATTCTTCGGTGGCTTAAATTTAAAGAGAAATTTAAAAAAGTGTTTTTAGAATGTATAAATAAGAAACCAAAAAAAGAAACTGAGACATATAAGATATTAAGTCAAAAACATTGAGACTTAGAGAAGAAAAAAATCCTTTTATGAAAAAGAAAGAGAAATATATAAAATTAATCAAATTAAAATTAACAACTTGTTAAATAAACAAAAGAAACCTTTACAAGGAAAGAAAGAAGAGGTAGCACCATATTTTGAGTAAAATGATAAAAGAAGGAAAAATAATAAGAGAATTAGAAAAAAGTAAGCAAATAAGGCAGCAAGAATGAATACCCCCTGGGATTCCACCTGTGTCCCTGCTGGACAGGGGCTTTGGGTGCTGACTTGCCTAAACATGGGCTAAACTCTTGGCTAGGCTTATAAGGGCATCAGAGCCAATAGCCTAGTAACCTCCTATGAACCTATGAATCTATTCTGGTTGGAAGAACAGGTCAGAGCAAGGACCCCTGAGATGTGTGGTAAGCACTTGAAATATTCTCAGTGCCCTCTTATTTATCCAACAAGTATTTCTGATGTTCTTGAACATTTAGTTAAGGAGCCCTGCATTTTTCTAGGTTTGCATCTCAGGCAGAGATCATGGAGAACTGTCTCCTGTTCCATAGGTTAATGGAGCAGCTCTCCTAGGGAAGAGGAATGGCTGCTTTCTTGACATGTTACATACTGTTCCATAATATAACCGCCACTTATGTGCAAAACACCAGTGTGTGTGTCTGTACAAGTAGTATTATTTCATTATAGTGCTGCAGCTTATGCATTACCACTACAACACTTTTCATGATTATCAGGCAAATTATGTAGGTTTAGGATATATTATGTAGACTTAGGACTCATAGGGGCCATATTTTTTAAAGGTATAAATCAATCATGATGTTCCATTTTTGCCAGGAAAATGAGACAAAACATTTGTAATTAGAAACATTTTGATTTGCACACCCACAAAAAGAACATGATATGCTCATAAGTTACAAAGATGTATTCCCACTGAGATGTACACATCTGCCCTACTGCAGAGCATCTTTCAGTCACAGACATTGTTACATCCACAACCTGTGCAGAATGACCAGTTCAAGGTATATTTGTTGGGGAGTTTGTGGTTGTGTTATTAGAAGGATGAACATATTTAGGTGGGTTTTCTGGGTGGAGACACTAATTTGGGGAATGGTTTGAGGGAGACTATTATATCTGGGGGTGGTAGTGTTGGGAAGCCATGGGGGGATGGATGTGTACCCACTGGTACCATATTGCCCATGATTCACTGTAACACATGCTAATGCTGGACATACTTTCTCCAACATATACCTGTTTGTTGTGCTACAGCCATGTTATGTTGGCTGCTGTGTACCCTTTCACAATACAGTCTTTGCAAGTGGTCCATAGGGCCAGTAGCTCACACACTGTCTAAGACATCTGCCACCCAGCAGTCCCATGCTACCATTGTATCAGCCATGCCTTCACATACAATCACAGCAGTAGGAAGTGTGATACTGCACACCTGTATGCACATGCCAATGTAGGGACTTGGGGTTCCTCTGTTGTTTAAGTTTGTTTCTAAATATTTGATTTGAGGTTTGTTATTTTATTTCTATACATTCATGTCTCCATTTTCTGTACCATCTGCCTTGGCTGTGCCAGTGATTTGACACAGATCCTCACACTTCCATCAGGCCTGGCCTTTTACTGACATCAGACCACGTGGCTCCCTGCACGCCTCCCTACTAGGTGCAGGGAGAGTCTTGGTAGCATTACCTGTGGCAAAGGAGGGGAGGGCAATTGTTCACTCCAGCTACAGTGTCAGGGGTTTGCAGTTTATCACATGGTGGGAATTGGTGGGGGTGGTAAGGCAGTTAGTGGATTCATGGATGAAAGTCAGCACTGGCTGCCTGGAGATGATCTTTGTGCAGCTTTGAGTCACACTGCTGCATGGCTCAACCTTCACCACCTCAGGGGCCCACTGGGGAGGAAGGTGACTGAAGTCTCCTGGGGCTAGCCCAGGCAGTCTAGAAACATAAGGGCTTATTCCCAAATCTATCCCCCATCACGCTGTTCCTCTTTGTAGTGTGCCACCTCCCTCACCTATTTATTGGCCAATCTCTCCATTAACTAGTGTCCTGTCTCTGTCAGTATGTGATCAGTTCTACTGTCATCCCGCTATGTGTGGCATAACCTCTCCTATTAGTATTTGTATGTGTTTGCTGTATTTCAACGCTCTAATCTCTTTTCATTCCATGTCTTACCCTTACATTTATTCCTGATTTTCTTTCTCAAAATTAATAAATAAACAATGGACACCTGCCCCTCAAAAGCAGCATAACCTTCCTCACAGCCATTCTTGCCTCTCACATTTCCTTGAGCATTTTCCCCTTTTTTTGTATCCCTAGTCCAACATTTCTATAGAGTCAGTTCCTCTCCACTTAACGTAATAAACATAAATATAAACATTGCTGAAGGCAATTTACTGTGGCTTCCAGTGTCATTCTGTAGCACGTGCACACACTAAAGTCCACACCTGTTACTTCCTCGTCACGTCTGCTTGCATCATTCCTGATTGCAATAATGGGAAACAATCTCTCTCTCAACCAAACCTGACATTTTTGTGAAGATCTTTTTTTTTTTTTTTAATTAGTAACTGCCTGGGCCATGAAATTCTAGCTAGTAAATTGAAAAATTCCTTTGGGCTGCATATCACTATAAGGCATACCTGTGGTATCCTGAGTGTGATTGAGGTAGACATATTTCTGAATCATAGGGATGGTTGCTTACAAAAAACATATTTTGTAGTATTTGTATTATTTCTCTCAAACATGCAGAAATAGAATGTATTTAAAGAAATAAACTTTCCTTAAAAGTGTTGCAGATCGTTTGGAAAGATTAACTACTGATTACTTCAGTCATGATAGAAGCTAAAATCTTTTCTGGCATTGTCAGATAGCCAGTGTATTAAATGCACTTAGAGAGTTCTTACTTCACAAAAACAGCACATTATTCTGCTATGACTGGAGTCAGATATTCAGAACTACTTGGTAATGAGGTTCGTTGAAATTACTGTGATTTTGCCTGTTAAAATTATTTTGATAAGAAGGTTAGTTCAGCAGAAGGAAAAGATTTAAAAATAATTTTAAGTTTTTTTCATTTCATGTCCCATATTATTACATTAATTCCAGAATGCCAACATATTAAAAAGTAATTATTTAAGTTACAAGTTCTTGTTTGCATTCAGAATATCAATACTTAAAATTTTACAGACATAAGCTGGTCATCCCATCTTGAAGCACAGACAGCTTTTCCATATCAAAATAACCTTTTCTTCTTCCCATTACCATCAGAAAGATTCTGCCCCACAGTTTATTTGTACAACTTTGGCTTTCCAGCATTTTAAAAGCTTTCAAGTTGTATGTTATAAAATAGAAAAAAAAATAGTTAACTAATTGAATTTAATGAAATGAATGTGGGAGCTAGAGCAGTTCCAATTGTTTTACGTCTGTCTACAGAAATTTAGAAATATTTTGTCATATGACAATATCCTAAATATATTTCCAGGTAGAAGATCTACAACGTGTATTCATTTTAATTCCCCCATTTACATTTATAAACAAAAAGTCAAAAGACAGAAAAGAAACATATGTAATTTTATTGCCTGACAAATTTTTATGCCTTGTGCCATTCATTTCTAATGTCCTGCTAAATTGGTTCATTTTTGATATGTGTTTTTGTGTGTGTGTGTGTATGTGTGTGTGTGTGTGTGTGTGTGTGTGTGTGTGTGTGTGTGTGTGTGTGTGTGTGTGTGTGTATATGTATGTATGTGTGTGTGTGTATGAGTGACGCACAGAAAGCAAGGCTTCATATAAGTCCTGCTATCAAGCTGTTCACAAAGATTATCTGTTCGGCAGTCTCTCAACAATGGTGACATTTTGGTAGCCTTTATTTGATTAATCCTATCATCAACAAATACCCTTTACCTAAGGCTTAAGCAGTCAGTCTGCCAGGCCAGGAGCTGGTCTAGAAGGTTTGTCTTTAGCGCCGGATTAAAGTTTATTGGCCCACCTTGTAGTACCAGCCTGACACCTATTGTATGAATTTTCATTCTAGTTAAGTAACAGGCTATTTTTTCATACCTTCTAATAAACTATTCTTAAGTCTTGCATGTTGTCTTTTGAATTCCCATATTGTTTTCACTGCAATATGCTTTCAGAGAGACACTACACCCAGCATCCTAACTGGGTAAATTTATTTCTTCTTATTAACATTGAGTGATATCACATCTGTCTTAAGAGTATGTCATTTGTTCTGTATAAAGTTCTGTAAATGGTATTTCGCATTATGTCTTGAGTCCCATAATGCTCTTGAAGTGCTTTGCTCTGCCACAATTTCTTCCAGCCAACTAACTGCAATTACAAAGACTACAATGAAATATACAATAAATTACAATAAATAAAATGTGGCAAAGTTTATTGATTCTTATCATAAATCTTAGATATTGTCAAGATCATTATCCTCTGATGTTGGGTTTTGTACCTTATCCCTCTTCTTAAGTTTAAATAAAATATATCATAAGCTGAAACTCTATTATGGTTCATATTCCATAATCTTAGTATTATATGAATTGCAAATGTGTGAGTTTATATATAAAGATAGTGGAGAATAGAGAGACAGAGGAGATTCATTTCAGAATCATTGTCTGCTTGCCATAAAAAGGTCTGTAGCAATGGTAAAGCACCATAAATCTGTAGCATTGAGAGCTATACCTGATTAGGCCCCAAATATGTTACCATTGCTAAAAATAATAAAAATCTGCTACATTATTTTCATTGCAAGGTGCTATGACTGTCTTCACAGCTATCTACAGTGTTTAATCTGTAAATGGCTCTCACAACATATATGCATTCAGCTTGAGTGGTACACACTGACTCATGAAGTGACTTGTGGGGCCCTCGACTGGTGATATGTATTAGGTATCTATGTGTTATAAAACCAACCCTAGTCATAAGCAAAGCCAGTAGTTACCTCATAGAACAATATCATATGTCCCCACCTCATGATGAAAATGCTAGTGTAAGTGTAGACGGTATACTAATGATCAAATTAGAGCCCAATGCACGCGCATGTGTGTGTGTGTGTGTGTGTGTGTGTGTGTGTGTGTGTGTGTGTGTGTGTGTGTGTGTGTGTGTGTGTGTGTGTGTTTGTGTGGGCAACTAATGTCAGTGCAATTCCAAATTACTGGTTTTCTGACAAGAACTGTGATAACACCAAACCACTTATAAAAATGAGACTTCTAGAACCACTTTAACCAGAGTCCTTATCCACAGACAGTTGAGTTTGGATCATCTAATCATACACCTTAAACATCTCCGAGTAGCAGCATTGCTAACTATGACATACATCATATGCTTCCTAAATGATTAAATGGAAATTAAATGACTATTAAAATAGTTGGAATTTTTTCATGTGTTAACAAAAGCTGCATGCAGCAGGAGACCTTACAATGTTACATTTATGACAATTACCTTATCGTTTCACTGCTTAGCGTTCCTTTTCTAGTTCAGATTTTTCCATCGCTGATATATTATACAATACTTAAGCAATAACCCACCCCTAGGTGTGGGTAATGCTAGATTTACCCACGGTTGGTGTGGTTTGGTCACAAGGGTGAAGTCCGAGTGGCCAAACAAAGACAACCGTAGGTAAATCCAGCATTACCCCCACCCAGAAGTGGGTTATTGCTATTATACAATGACATTATTTAAGAAAAAAAATACTTACTTTTCTTAAATAATGGCATTGCATAATGCCTCTGTGCTGTCCTTCTGCAGCCGTCTGGTATTCTGTGGCAGTTCTGATGTACTGCACATACGTATGCATACGCAGTACATCAGAGCTGTGGGTGGAAGCAACGGAGAAAGCAAGATCTATGTTGCTTTTTACAAAGTGTCTTGCTATGTTAAAGGAGTTTAACATAGCGAGACAGCTTTAAAAAAAGCAATGGAGAAAGGAAGATCTCTGTTACTTTTTTTAAAGCTGTCTCGCTATGTTAAACTCCTTTAACATAGCAAGACAGTTTCTAAAAAGCAGCGGAGATCTTGCATTCTCAGTTGCTGAAAAAAAAAAAAAAAAAAAAAAAAAAAAAGACATACTAATGGAAAAAGTCCGGGCGACCGGTCCTTTTTTCCATTAGTATAAGTCTGATTTACAACGTGCGCACTGACCAATCAGCATACACGTTTTGGAATATTAATGGGGGGGTCGTTGTATAATGAGATATTTACTTCATCGAGTCCTTTGCAATGTTCCTGACATTCCTTTTTGTTGCTAATAATTGTTGTTCACAGCACAACAGTCTGTTGTCATGGTGAACTTTATAAGATAATCAGCAACAGAAATGGGTTTACTTGCTCACAGTAAATTTATACACGGCCTGACAACTTTTTTCAAATGTCTTCATAATAAAGACAGAAAATTGAAAATAGTTCTAATAACCACTTTGGAAACATCACACTTTAACATATATTTAGATAATTATTACCTGTATGTTTGTGTCAGATATCCAATACTGTTATTTTTAGAACAAGTTAACACATTTGCATCTTGGTTTGCCATATTATATAAGTAACATTGGTATTCGGTGTTGAATTTGAAATTAGCTGTTTTATTAAAAACAGACATAATGAAACAGCACTGTGTTTCTCCCAAATGTGGGTGTATTAACTGATTATTTAGTATGTAGTGTCTGAACATAAAAATAAAATATTTATGCCATATTTGTATGAAATGCATGCAACTACTCATTCATGATATGCAAATATGTTAAGCAGTTATCATATCTGAGCATGGCCTGCAAGAGATTATGATACAAGTCTTAAAAAAGTTTTGAGCTACTAATGAGCCTCATATTGTAGTCATGGGTTTGAGTCTCTCAGCCTCCATGCTGTATAGCTGCAAGTAAGTTACTTAACCAGACAGTGCTCCTGAGGGACTCCTGATTAGGGATTTGCGTCCTTAGTAGGTCTACCTGCTTAATAAATTAACACACGCATGCATATACATATATTTATATATACATATGTAGATATATAGCTATATACTTATATCTATATATCTGTGTGTGTATATATATATATATATATATATATATATATCTATATCTATATATATATATATATATATATATATATACATACACACACACACACACACACACACACACACACACACACACACACACAGTAGACTCCATCATCAGAAAAAGCACACAAAATAGCATTTATAGGTTTAAATCAGGATTTGTGTTAGTGTGCATTTTTCTAATGAAAATGAAGTCTAAAACTCAAATATTTGTCATTATTTAGCCCAGAGAAGATGGAAGTGTTGATCTTCTCAGTTGTCGTTTGCTAGGGCTATGGCAGAAATTTGATGGCTGGTTAAAGAGGAGGCCGGTTAAAGAGAGGCTGGATAAGAGGGAGTCTACTGTATAGATATGTATATATAGATAGATATACATGTGTGTGTGTGTGTGTGTGTGTGTGTGTGTGTGTGTGTGTGTGTGTGTGTATTCACTTTTGTTTACTAGGAAAGTCCTGATGGATTACATTGCCAATTCTCAAACAAGACCTGGGTATAAAGCTTCAAAAAATAGTACACATACAATATAACAAAGTTTAAACAAACTCTAAAGAAAGGACAGTGAACAAAAACATTGAAGTTTGTTAAAATGGAATAAACAGGAAATATCACACACAGAAAGTATAGTAAGGTCTAAAAAGTGACATTGTTATACATTACAGAACATCACTGGGGCAGGAAGTTATCAGTATAGGTGGGAAAACATCACTAAGCAGTACAGAGTATCCAAACTGGGAATCTAAAGTAATTGATATGCATTTATATCCTTGTCAATATGTTATCTGTTAAGAGAACAATAACACAAACATTTCTCATGAGGGGAGTGCAATAAACTCCCTTCAATCATACACAAAAAGCTAGGTGGGAGAAGTGATTTATCAAGAAGCAATTGGAAATCTTGAGTATTTTGGTATTTATTATCCTGAAGATTTAGAACATTTGCAGATTCTAGTATGACATAGCTGTAATCAGAGGTTCAATTTAAAAGTCAGGAGGTTGTTTGATGGTGAAGGAAATGTTATTACATAGTTTAGCTGTGCTTACTCTGTATAAGGGGTCTCCATCTACATTGTTGGATATTTTAGGAGCTCGTCATTTGAGCAAAGATTCCATTTTTTGGTTAATGATATTTTATTGTATTATTGATTGCTTGGGCATTTTAGGGATTCTGTAGTATTCTGTGTACTATTGAGTTATGTATGTGGCATTTGGTGTGGTAATTCTAGCCAGTTCAATTTCTGCTGGGTAATGCAGTGATGAGGTTGATTTGTTAAAACTGTAGATGCATACAGCAGGCTTGGAAGTAACAGGGATGTTGCAATTACCATCCTGTTGTGGTCAGTGAGATATAACCTGGATTTGTAAAGTAGTCCTAATTTTTAGTTAGTTTTTTGGACCACAGCACTGACGTTTTGATCAAATTTAAGTTTGTCACCTGTGGTGACACCCTGTAACTTGGTATGGATGGATGACTTGTTCTACATATAATGTTCAAATAAAGACATTAGTTGTATGCTAAAATGTCATAAAATGTGATTGAATAGCAATGGTTATGACAAAACACTTGGGGACAAATCTACATGGCTTCATAACAAGTGGCCTAACCCTGTGTGGTTGCACTGGTCATCATTACAGAAATAACATCAACAGCAGAAAAGCTTGACTTTCACCAGCAGTGGATACAAAAGTGGTTTTACGAGGAGTAAGCCCTCCATGCTTCTGCCATACACTCACATCTCTAAATATACTACTACTACTGAGATTGCTCCACCTTGAGAGTAAGTAAAAATCTTTCTTAACTCCAGTTTTCATGAGCTCTGGGTGGCTAAAACAGATGTGTTTACTTGCCTTTGACTACTTCTGAGCAAAGTTGTATCATTTACCTCCATTCTTTCCATGTAAATACAGTAATGGTACAACTCTCCCCTCTAACTTCTCCCACTCCATCTACCCTCTACCTCTCTTCCACCCCACAAACTACCTTTGATTACAGCAAGTTCTGATACTTCCATGCCTATCTACTTATTATATGGAGTAACATCTTATTGTAACAATTGTTAATATCTGCTATGACTTCGTGGATGGAACAGATGCTAGTTATCTACTGAATGTACAACGTTCTTCATCTGTAACTATGTCTGTAATATTTTAATTGCTAGGATTCTTCATCTGTAACTATGTCTGTAATATTTTAATTTGTGGAGCTTTTCTCCCCGGGCCTCTGCTGAAAATGGACCTGCATCCAGTCGGACATTCCCGGTCAACAAATGTAAATAAATAAATAATAAATAATCAAACAAGCAGTGAATTGAAGTACTGAGTTTGTTATGTGAATATCTTGTACTTTAATAACAATGCAGTGTGGAGAGTGGTACCAAAGGGCCTCAACATTGCAGGTATATCAGTACTGGTTCTTCTCTGTACCTCCCCATATAGATACATCTATTGAGATTAAGTGTAGACAAATATTTTGTAAACTTCCTTTTTTTAATTCCTGCTTGTCATTCTATGAGATTTTTGCAGTACTGTAAATGAATACAACCAAATAATTGGTTCATGGGCTCATAGGTTCAGAAGTGTGTACTAGGCTAACAACCACTGCAGCCTTTTTAAGCCTAGCCATGCAACCCAAATCTCTGACAGGTTCTGGTACCCTACATACTTGGGGATGAAACGTTTACAAGCAGGGGCCTGGAAGATGAACCATTTATAGGCTGACTGTGTCCATTAGACACATAGTTGTCAAATCAGTGGTAAGTTTACAGTTCCCCATCCAGTTGTCCAAGTTATACTTTAATTAATTTAGAGAGGAATTCTGCTTCTATTGGATGGGAAGCCTTTTCCAAAGAAGAGGTAGTCTCTGGGATATATACCTGTCTTTGCAGCAGGTCCTATTTATATCACAACAAAGGTTTAAGTCTTTATTATAGGTAATTCTGATGCTGTTTGTTTTGTAGATATGTAAGAGGAACATAAGAGTGGGGTCAAATGATGCCTTGTATGACAGGTATAGATCTCTCCTCAATACCCTTTAGGAGACAGAATATAGGGATAGGGCATTGAGGTGATCTGCATGGATCTATATCACTTAATTGAATCCTCAGTCCATTAAATCCCTCTTCATTGACCTTAAAAAAATCGAACATCATTTCTGTGAACATTTAGACCATCAAAAAGTTTTCTTAGGGGGAAAAATACTTTGCCATCAGAGCAATCGTAAGACAAACTACATAATTTTAAACTCAGCCACACCCCTTTACTTATATATACCAACTCCAAGATCACACTACATTGGAGAAAAGGACAAATTTGTAACAGCGGACAACTAACTCCCTTCCCTGGGAAAACTTTTTGATGATGTAAGTGTTCACTGAAATGATGTTCGATTTTTTAAGTTCAATGAAAAAGGGTTCAACGGAGTGAGGATTTGATGAAGTGAAAGGGTTCCGATCTGCATGGGTCATGCAGTTTGCATCCTGTATTCTTTTACTGAGGAATCTCTATGGACATTTCAATTGTTGGATGAGTCTGGTTAGGTACATACCAAATGGGATATTGTAGGTTCATAGGTAGGTACTAGGCTATTGGCCCTAAGGCCTCTACAAGCCTAGCCATAACAATTCTCTGGCTATTGCTTCCCACAAATATTTACTTTCCTGGACCCTTGTCTGGCAGGACTACTGATGTGATCCCTGGGATGAATTTCCTATCTCCCATCCAATCATCGAGGTTCCTCTTGAAGAGGGCCATTGAGATGCTCTGCCTGACATGTATGGGCAGCCTTTTCCAGAGTATGGGGAGTCTCTGGGTCAGGAACCTATCCCTCCAGCATGTTCTATTCATTGTGATGGCAAGGTTAAGATCCCTGGAGCATGTGGCTCTGAGAGATTGGGATTTCTTTAAGTGTAGCATGTCCAACAACTCTGGGTTTGGCATGGCCTTGTAGGTTAGACAGAGATCACCTCTGAGTAGGTGATATGTGACAGAGTATAGCTGGAGTTTTTTTAGACAGTCCGCATAAGACATCTGTTTTAGGCATGTGATTCTTTTTGTGAGGTATTTCTGTGGCCTTTTTAGTTGTTGTAGATGTCTTGTGAGGTACATACCAAATGGGGCATTATATTCTATAATGGGTCTAATGAGGGATGAGTACAGAGGGATAATGACCTCCTTTTTTCTGGATGAAAAGCCCTTAGTGATGAGGTGTGCCATGTAGAAGGATTTTCTAACTGTTGTGGCTATGTGGTTATCAAAGATGAGACCACTGTCCACCTGTGTCCCTAGGTCTCTTATCACACTTTTAGTGTTTAGTGTACTGCCACCTATGTGGTAGTTCACAGATACGTGTTTTTTCCCAAAGGGGACAACTATACATTTTTTGGCATTTAGCTTGAGCCCATGGCTCTGGCACCAGGCATCTGTTTCGGTAAGGGGGATTCAATAATTGCTCCCAGTTTGCAGTCATCTGTGAACTTTGTAAGCCAGAGTCCCTTAGTGTTGGCCTGTACTTCAGAGAAGTAGATGCCAAACAAGAGTGGTCCCAGGACAGAACCCTGTGGTACACCACTTGTCACGTATCTGGAGCTGGATTTGGAGTCGGCTACTTTTACAGTGTGTGTTCTGTTAGTAAGCCAGTTTGCAACCCATCAAGTGACGGATGGGATTAATTCCCAGCTTAGTAAGTTTATCTATGGTTCCAGAGCGGGGGATAGTGTCGAAAGTCTTGGTGAGGTCCAAGTAGGCTGTGTAAACCACCTTACCCTCGTCCACAGCTCTAAAGACTGATTCAAAGAAGTCGATCAGGTTCATGAGGCAAGATCGGCCCTTCATGAACCCAAACTGCATGGGTTCCAGTGTTTGAAGGTTGCCAATGTCTTTGTTTATAAGTTCCATGATAATACATTCCATGGCCTTGCAGATCAAGCTCGTCAGACTGATGGAACGGTAGTTCCCGGGATCTAAAGTGGAAACCTCCTTGTGGAGTGGGATGACTGTAGCTGTGCGCCACTCACTGGGCACAAAGCCTGAGGTCTGGCTATGATTAAACATGACATATAGGTGAGGTGCCAGTTCATTTTGTAGTTCATGCAGTACACAGCCTGGGATGTCATCTGGTCCCATGGATGCTGTATTCTTGGCTTTGGAGAGTGCAGTTTTTACCTGAGTGGCCGTGATTACCGGAATGTGGCATTCTTTCAGTATTGAGATGGGCCCTTTAGGGGGTGAGAGGGGGGTGAAGTTGGCACTGAATCTTTCTGCCAGGATATTGGCAATATCCTTGGGATCAGTATATCTAGTGCCATTCTGCTGTAGCTCAGAGCAGATCTGAGTATTGCCATTTAGATTCTTGGCTTAGCTATAGAATGCCTTGTGGTTGTCTTTGGAATCTTTGGCAATTTTGTTTTCATAACTAGCTTTGGAAGATGTTATGAGGTATCTCAGATTTCTACTGAGGCTGGTGAGGGAGTTTTTTGAATCCTGTGTTCTTCTTCTTTTCTGCAACAGTTTCTTCCTTCTGTTGTGCAGCTTGTTTATGGCAGGGGACAACCAGATAGGCTTCCTTTTTAGAGGACAGCATCTTGGTTCTATTTGGGATGCCTCGGTCCATGCACAAGTGAATGTGCTCATACAGCACCTTAGTGTAGGATTCAGCAGTTGAACTTCCAGTTTCCATCTGCATGGGTGTCATGAAGTTTGTTACTTCTGACTTGAGAAGCATAAAGTTCGCTTTGGAGAAGTTTTTTACGCAGGTTTCCTTAAAGGGGGGTGGGGGTGGGATGTGGATGTCAATGGTGATGATCTTATGGTCTGATCTGACCAACAAGGGGGTGACCACTGGTGTGGAGCCTCAGTCTCCCATGTTGGCAATGACCAGGTCTAGAATATTGGTACCCCTGGTCAGACTATGAATTAGTTGCTCTAGGGCGGTGGAATTTATGAATTTCCAAGAACCATTGAGCAAAGGTGTTGTTACAGGAGTAGTTTTCACAGTTAATGGCAGGGTAATTGAAATCACCCAGTATTTGGGTGTTTGGTTATATCTTAATATTTTCCAATATGTTTAGAAAGGTGTAGTGAGAATCTCGGGGCATGGTGGGGGATCTGTAGCAAGCTACAGTTTGTATTGCAGTCTTACCTAGTGTTAGTTGCACCTGGAGAATTTCAGATGCATTGTGTTGGGCAACCACCCTGGAGGTGTGAATATCTTTGGTGAATATGAACACTCCTCCACCTTTAGTGTTTTGGTCCTGGTTTGGTGGCCAAAAAGTGTGGTATGAGTTGTAGCTTGGTATTGCAGCGGTGCTCTCTGGAACTTTGAACCAGGTCTCAGTTACTGTACATATATCGATGTTCTCCATTTCTGTACTCAGTGATAGGTCTGTTGAGTGCCAAATACAGTGAAACAATGATCTCCTTGGACCTAGATTTCATACCTTTGTTTAGAAGTTACACAACATTGAATAATTTTCTCACTACCGTAGAACACAATGGTCAAAGGCTACTTTACTGTCTATGCATCTCCACAAGTCCCAGACTACTGGGTCAGCTCTTTAGGGTGTATAGTTACCAGGGGCGAACAACTTCCCTAAGGCTACTATTATGCATTTCTTGGCATTTTGTTTTGTCAATGGCTCTGTCACCAGTTATTTATCTGTGTCAGCCCTTTATGGAGAATGTTAGTGTCAAAGGAGGATTCTATGACTGCTTGTAACTTGCAATCATTTGTAAATTTGGTTAGCCAGAGGACTTTCATATTGGCCTTGACTTCAGAGAAGTTGATGCCATAAAGGAGCATTCCCAGGACCAATCCCTGAGGGATTCCACAGGTGACTGGCCTCTTTGTAGAGGTGGGCTCCTGATTCTAACTTCCTGAGACCTGTCTATCATCAGGGTGGCTTAAGAATTTATACCTAACCTGCTGAGTTTGTCAACAATGCCTATGTTCAGAATTGTGCCAAATGTCTTATCCAGGTCAAGGCAGGCAGTGTGAACTATCATATCCTCTTCCATTGCTTTAGTGACCTTATCATAGAAGTTCACCAGGTTGACTTAGCATGATCTGCCTTTGACAAAACTAATCTAGGTTGAGTCCAGTGGCTGGAGGTTACCTATGTCATTATAGATAATTTCCATGATAAGATTGTCCATAGCTTTGCATATGAGACTAGTCAGACTTATGGGTCTGTAGTGTCCAGAGTCTGTAGATATCTCACTTTTGTGGATGTTTGCTGTTTTCATTCATGAGTCATATAGCCTGTTTAATAGTTACAGTTAAATAGTGATTCCAGAGGACCTGATAGGTCATATTTCATGCTATTTAGAAAGCGGTGTGGGATATTGTCAGGGTCCATTGATGTATTCATGGTCTTAGAGAGAGAGAGAGAGACAGAGAGAGAGAGAGAGAGCAATGAGGCATTGATAGCTGTGGGAGTTATCCTTGATGGTATTTCCTAAGGGAAGGCTAGGGGAGAGAGGGGGGGTAAAATTACAGCTGAATTTGTCTGTCATTCAGTTTGCTATATATTCTAGTTAAGTGTAGTTGGCTCCATTAACAATGAGCTCTGCACACAAGTGTGTATTGCCTTTGAGGCTGTAGCTAAAGAATGCCTTGTGAATGTCTTTGGACTAGGAGGCAAGATTCATCACAAATTTGCTTTTGAGAACACTTTTATCCTGCTGGGTACAACACCTTCAAATGTTTGCAGTGATTATCTTTCTGCTCTTACACAGCTTACTGATACTGCGATTACACAAAGGTGGTTAGTTTTCTGGGTTAGATCTGAACTTATTTCTAGTGGTTACAGCTGCCTTTATGTAGCTATTAACTAGCTTGCTTATATAGGGTTTATGTGAAGAGTTCCACATAGGCATCAGTGTTCTCATAGTTTGGGGGGCTTGACATTTTGCCAGGTTATCATTTAATAGTGGGAAGTTAGCCTAAGAATTGTTCCTGAACATTCCACGGTTAGCTGGGGTTCCAGGTTTTATTTTTACTTCAAAGGAGGCAATTGTGCGATCTGATGTTACCAGAGAGGACGTTACACTAGGGGCTGTGCAGCACTGTTCCATATTCATGAGGACCAGATCCAGTATGTTTGCTCCTGTGGTCCAGGAATTTCTGTGCCTGCATGTTTTGTGTCATATATGATTCCCAGTTAATAGTGGGGTAATTAAAGTCACCAAGGCATATGATAGTGGGTTGGATAGTGTGCATCCCCAGTAATCCTAAATACATGTTATAGGTTTCCTTGGTCATAGAAGATGTTCTATAGCTTGCAATGAAGTGCTATGGGATTTTGCCTATGGTGATTTGAATGAGGAACCACTCATTTTAAATGAGCAGGATGGATTGGATGAGGACAAATAAATTTTAATAGCTTAAGGGGGAGTGACTTCACAAAGTGATAATTTTGTGCTTACTAACAATAGTCAAAGAAAGAAGAGAGGGAAGGAATTATGTGGTCAAATTAGCATAAGAGGCGGGCAGCTAGAGAGACAGAATTCCATTCCAGCCATACTTTGAAACCACTGAAGCCCCCCTATGACTTTCAGAAGGACTTTGTTTTTATCTTTCACTGTCACAGTAGAATCTTCTGTGGATAGATTAATATGAAGCAGAGCATCTTCCCCACATTCAAGAGCAATGATTGTTTTACTCTTTGAAATAAAACCCGTAGTCTTAACAGAAATAAAAGAGGGGATGTGCACACCTAATGGTTGCTCTTCTCTTTTCTTTTCATGGTAATTTTTGCATTGCTGCTGTCTTTAGTGCAGGATTGTTATGCAAGGCTTGCAATGTAGACATAAAGGGCACTGATAAACAGACTTCCTCCAATACCCTGAAAATAAAAGGTTACCAAATCAGAGGCTTTTTATGTCAAACGGCACAATTAATAAGTTATTATCACCCCTCCTGCTTCTCATCAAAGAAACTAAAAATAATTTCAATGGGATTCTGAAAGTCTACCCTGCAGTAAGAACTACTGCCCTACTGGTCTCAGAGAAATTGTTTCCAGAAGATACTCCAATGTTTTGACAGAGTTATAACATAAATCTTTGCTTCTAAATTAACTAGAGCAATTGGCCTTTTGATAGGATGATCAGTCCATTCCTCATTTCCCAATGAAATTACAGATGCCACCTCTTCTTCCCTAAATTGTACTACCACGTTAAATATTTTGTTCAAATCTGCAGTAATGTGTCCACTTACAGTCATGTACTCTTCCACATGAAATGCATCTGGCCACAAGCTTTGCTACTTTTTAGTCAATAAAGTACTGAAAATGCCCTCTCCAGTAATCCTCATTTCTAACATATTCTTCCCATACTCTGATAACTCCTTCCCACATGAACTCCTGCCCCTCACAGGCTGTCCATTTCTATCTTGTAGAAGGAACCCTTTGTTGTCCTCCTGCTGATCTTTTAGTTACCATGTTATTAACTTCATGTATTTCTTCACTTTTGCTCACAAATTATTTCCCCTCATTCTTTTTAAAAACCTTTATTAAATTATCACTTAAGACACAGGCATTCTCTTCTTATTATTTCTGCTTCCATGGTTTGCCCTGTTATCAACAATGACTTCCTCAGTTCTATCTCTCTGCTACCATTCCAACATTGTCTTCTATTAGTGAATGTTTTTCTTCTATAATCTTTCCTGTTCTACCCATTACTTGGATCCTTCATTTGATTTTACCTTATTCCACAAACCACTTCCTGACACTCCCCTTCCTCTTCTATTATCCATACTTACTTATCCTACTATCTCTTGAATTCACTTTATAATAAAAATTCCAGCCAAAAACTCTGGCTCAAGCACCAACTGACTCCTTTCCTTTATTTCAATACTATATTTTATCTGGTTTACTATCAAAATGTCGACCGACAAAACATTTTTCCATCACAACATTGAAGAAAAGGGCGAATGTGACAATATCCGACTGCGCACAATGTCAAATCTGCTGAACAAATTCAGCAGATTTGACATTGTTGTCAAACAGAGCATGATACTGCCATACAGGAGCATACTTATGCTTACTTATGTGTTACTGTGAAAGCGCTTATTCCATTTTAATAAAAGACTGTCTGTTTGTGAAAGCTTTGGTCTTCAGCCTATAGTTGTATTTGCCTGTTGTGCTTTCCGGATACCATTTTGGTGTTTTGAACTTGTGTTTTTTGGCTGGTATCTTGATTTACTCCGTATCCGGTAGTTCATTCTCCTTTTGATTTCATTGTTCTAATAGTAACTAAAGAGAAAATATTTTAGTCTGAATGAACACCTGTAATAGAATTAGATATAATCATAATAAGTCATGCACAACTCACTTTTTCACATGGTGTTGGGGTGTCACTTCAACAGTGTCAATCATCTACAAGTAATGTTCACATTGCCAGGTGGCTAGCCCTGCCATGGCTGTTCTTTCATGCTACACACATACCTATGGCCAATTTAGTGTGTTCAATATGCCTGTTGCATGTCTTTGGAATGAAGGAGGAACCATGAACACAGGGAGGACATGCAGACTACACACAGAAGGAACCCTAGTGAAGAATCAAACCAGGGAACCTTTTGCTGTAAGGCGACACCACTATCTGCTGCACCACTGTGCTGCCTCTACAACCAACTCAATATCTACTGTTAGAAGAACTTATAGTTTTCTTTGTTTTATGTTTGGAGACCAGAATAATAGTCACTCAACAGTAAACCAAGAAAAATAAACATGAAAAACCTGTATATAATGACTGGCTAGCATTTTTCCGTTCCTTGCATACTGTACAAGAATTCCATATATTTTAACCTTAGACCATTAGATGGCACATAAAAAACTTAAAATGCAATAATTGTGTTTTCAATTCAGTCAGAGTCTAAAACATAATATAAAGGCATTCAGCAGCCATGTGGTATGTGTCTTTTGTACTTAAACAGAAGGCAGCCTCATAGCACAAAATATTCAATGGGATGACCTTAGCCTGTATTTCTCAGAATGTATGCTCTTAATACTTTCAAAATTATGTGTAAATTCCATATTATTCCTCTGTTCAGTTTTTCAGTATTTTTCTAATGGTGCAACAATCCCTTAAGGATATCAGGTGTTTAGGCTAAATGGCAATGCTGAATGTCTATGACTTTTTCTTTTACTTTTACCTTTAAGTCTATTTATGGAAAATTTCAGGCCAATAAAGCCAAACCCCTCTAGCTATTGGCCTGCAATTGTCCATAAATAGACTTAAAGGTAAAAGTAAAAGAAAAAGTCATGGACATTCAGCATTACCATTTAGCTGAAACACCTGATATCTTTAAGGGGTAATTTGCATATATCCCATGTCACCTCTTATACAAGAGGTTTAAGGTATCACACAGTGAAAAGTCTAGCTTTGCTAGATTTTTCGTTTTGTGTTTTTTAACCAGTTGGTTTCCTGCGTGACCTTTATAGTCATTGTTTTAATAGTTCAACTATGTGAATTTGCTAGACAAGAAATATGTTAGAGTAATTGTCAACATCACCACCCCCCCTTCCCATTTTTCTACCTGAGGTTAGGGGTGCCATGTGAATGGTCAGTACCTCTCTCAATTCAGTGCCACTCTCATTTCTTATTCCAGAGTTGTGCTGTTACAGGTCTTCTCTCATGCAATCCATCAGTCTCTTTCCTTGACGTCTTTGTTTCCTCTGGCCTTCTTCCTGTCTCAACTGAATTCTATTCACCAATCATCTTTTGCTTTCTTGCACATGTGTTTTATAAACTATATTCTATTCTTTTTCACATAGTCTGCAATTTGAGCTATTTTGGCTTCTGCTCTGATATCATAATTTCTTCATTTGTCATACAGTGTGCATCCTACCACCTCTGACATTTCATCTCCATCACTATTAGCTTCCTCAAAAGCCCTGCCTTCGCTGTCCAGTTTTCTGTGCCATATATAAGTACTAGTCACAGCACTGTTTTGTATATCTTTCTGTTAATTTTCTTTAGCATTCTTTTGTCGCACACTAACCCTGATGCTTTGTGCGGTTGGCTGTAGACCCCCTAATTCTAGCTTTGAACTCATTCAGACTTCCCTTCTCCTTAGCCACCCCTTCCAGATACTTGAAGCTGAAAACCTATTCTTTTTTTTATTTTATTTATTTTACATTTGTTAACCGGGCTAGTCTGGCTGGATACATGTCCATTTTCAGCAGAGGCCCGAGGAGAAAAGCTCCACTATCAGACTAAGACAATACAGTTGAGAGGTTACTAAATAATCAAACTATACAAATAAAAAGTAATAAAATAGGCAATATCAAATGCATATACATTTTTTCTGTACTAATCTGAGTCGAAGACAATCAAAATTCAGATGGTACTGTGTAGAAAAGTTTTAGTAGTATCATAAGATGATAATTATAAGTTAAAAAATATCACTAGTAGCTGGTATGACAACAAATAGGTTCTACTTCAACAAATAGGTATTATCTGAAAGTAGGAAAAGGTAGATAAAAAGTAAAAATATGTAGGTAAGTAGTGTAACAGATAATGTGAAGTAAGAGTATAGGAATAAGGCAGAAATGAGGTAAAAGAGTGTTGACAGAGATGCAATTTCTCAAGGTACAGATGTTAGGATGATAGTAAGGCTAAGGATCAGTCAGTAGGAAAAGTAAGGTGGAAAGAAACAGAGATAGCGAAAAATAGAAAGGTAGTATGAATGGTTAGAGGTCAGGTAGATGAAACGAGAGAGAGAATAAGAGAGAATAACAGCATGGGCAGAGGGGGAGTCCAACAATAAATTGAACAGAAGAGAGATGGTACAAACTAGTGACTGTGGAAGACAGTTTAAGTTAGTACAGAAGAGCTAAAAGATACAGGAGTGGACTGGGGAGAGTAAAAAAATTTGTTAATGTCAGTCAGGGTTGGAGCAGGGGCATAGCCAGTGAGTTAGTAGGTAAGTTTTTATCTGTTTTCTGAAGAGATGACCTGAGGCTAGGGAGGTCAGTTCTGTGGGAAGTTTATTCCAGTATGAACCTACAGTGTTTGCGAATAAGGAATCGCCTGCTTTATTATAAGATTTCAAAGTAGTAACTAGTAGCTTGTTGGCAGACCTGAGTGTAGTGAGATTTTTATAAGGTGTGATGAGTTTATTTAGTATGGGTGTGTTGGAGGGGTAGTGTAGGATTTTAAAAGTGATAATTAGTTGCTGTAGGAGTATTAGGTTTGGAAGTTCGAGCCAGTTTAGTTTCTTTAAATTAAGACAGTGATGAGTTTGGAATATTCCTCTATTTTCCCTTCTATCTCAGTTTTCAGCTTCTTGTGATTTCTCCCATTTGTTATGGAATTGTATATGGAATATGTAATTGGTTTATCAGGACCTCTGCAAAAAAAAAAAAAATTGTAATGATTCCTACCTGAAATTCAGTCAGCATTTTAATATTGATTTTCCTTAACAAAGTGGCGTCTCAGCCATGTTTATCCTATTTTCCAAATTAGCATTTTTTTTACAAGTCGATTCTGTAGTAATTATGTCCTTAGTAATGTTCAAATAGAAGTCAAAGAGAACAGCAGAGAATAATTTGACCATTTTAGCCATGATCTGTACTGATTGAAGAGTAAAGAATGCATGAATTCTGTATTATTCCAGTATCCTGTCTAATTATTACCCTGTTAAAAATCCTCTCAATGCTCTTTCTGTCACTATGTCCTAACCATCATTCTCTTGGCTGGGACATGTTTCGCTTTTTTCTTTCATATATAGGACGTGCTGGAGGGATAGATTTATCACTCAGAGACTCCCTATGCTGTGGAATAGAGTCCCGGTCCATGTGAGGCAGAGCACCTTGCTGGCTCTGTTCAAGAGAAATCTTAACCTGTGGATGGGAGATCGTAGGTTTACCCCGGGAATCATCTCTGTGTCACTGCTGGACAAAGGCACAACAAACTAATGGGCAGAGTATTTTTTCATATAAGGGGTGGCGTAAGCCACAAAAATTTGGGCTAGGCTTATAAATGCCTTAGGGCAGATAGCCTAGTATAAACCTATGAACCTATGAACCTATGACTATGGCTCTGTATCGCTTGTTACATGTTTTCAGCATTATCTGTTTTGCATTACAAATCCAAGGCTTGCTAAATCTTTTCTACATAATGAATGCTTTCTACTAGCCTAAGTGCCCTGCGTGCACTGATTAATTTATTAATCTCTTTGACTTTCACATAGAACCCCCTTAATTGTCTTCCCCTCACATCTTGAAACTTAGGATTACCTCTGCATTAGCTTTCAGTCACTCTCCAACCTTCTAAAATATTACAGCATGTAGGTGCCAGCAGCAAAGATGAAGATCAAAGCAGTTCAGCTAATCAGACTGCTAAATGTCAACTATGTCAAAACACAAATCCTTTTTCAGTAAATGTAGGTTGGACAGTTTAATTCATCACATCATATTATATTATAAACCAAAAGTAAGGAATGAAATACATGATGTGATCAAGCTATAACTATATTTCTTCTCTCTCCTCAGTTTATATAGATGCTCTCAAAATGTTCAATATTGTAAGGCTAGGGATGCATATTGTGGGAAAGTGTTCATCCTGAGGGAAACAACACAGTGGTAATAGTCAGCCAGGGCCTTGGAAACATTTGTGTCAGTTATTTTTAGTGGCAATCATTTTTTTTTTCTTTTAAAATATTTAAGAACATATAATCAAATCAGAATGAATAGTATATTCAGGTAGACATTGACGTGTTTGACTTAGGCAGCCGTTATAACTATATTAAACAATTTATTTTGCTTGCTCAATTAGATATATAGTCTTTAGCAAAATGACCTTTATAACCTAAAGGATTTGTTATAGCTCGATTTGCCTGCCAGGAACATCAGCCTTCATTATAGTCCCAGAAGATTTGTATCTGCTGAAAGAAATGGAAGTCACATGACAGCATTTGTCTACTGTCACTAAACATAAAACTTTAGTTCCAGACATCTGGAAAAGGTAGCTTCTCATGACGTAATCTGTGTCTGGTTTATTTTGGCTGACATTGTCTGATTCGAGGGCTGCTTAAAAGAGAACCACATGGCTTTAAGGACAGAACAGAAATGATGTAAGCATGTCTGAGTAGTTACAGCTCTGTTAGTTTAGGAAGTTGTATGCTGAATGTGTCTGTTTTCTTCTGTAAACATAAAATGTTATGAAATATTTTGCATCATTACCAGTCATACAGAAGGAAAAAGTAAATGACAGGCATATAATAGCTTCATTTGCTAGCAAATCCACTTTATGAAAATAATGGAAGTCTTTTTTATCCCACGTAAGTTTAAAAAGAGTCTCGCTTTACATAAGGATTTTATTTTATCATATGTAAGGACTACATTCTATCAAATGATTATTGGGTTCTACCCAAGAAGGCCTTTATTCTTGGATAAATGCTGGATTTACCAGACCAGAGATACTAATAATATGAGAGTCATGATACAGTTTGAATCCCCCAACATTAGGTAAACATCTACTGCCATTTTAATACAAGCCGAATATCATTTGAAAACAGAATATAGTTTTAGTGAGCTTGCCTGACTCAATTAATATACATTTATTTATTTGTATTTATTTACTGGGAAAGTCCAGGGAGAAAAGTTTAAGAAATCAGTATGTAAATATACAATAAGTGATCAACATAAGTGTATTCAAAGATGGAAATATTAATAAGAAATGCAAAGATGTTAAAACAATGAATTCTGTGAATTCAAACTGAGTAATAGCACACAGTGAGGGGAAACAACACATTCACGGTTGAATTCCTTAAAAATTGAATCACTCAAAAATGAGGTACAAAGTCGGGTAACAAAATTCTAAAGTAGGTTACAATAAGATCCTTGCAGTACATATCACAGATTGGTGCTATATAACTGAGGATATTAAGTGGTCAGTGATATATATATATATATATATATATATATATATATATATATATATATATATATCATCCCTAAAATTCAGTATATACATTGGCATTGCCTCATGCTTCAGTATAAAGAGTTTTTTTTATTATTATTATTTTTTTATCTTCTAGTACTGTGTTTTCATCTGCCTGTTCTTTTGGCTGTACACATACTAGTTCAAACACCCGTGGAAGGTATGCTTCCTTACTTTTTACCAGTATTATTGGTTTAAGGCATCTGGTTATTAAATGCACTGTTTGTACACATTGCATCTGTATGGGGCAAAAAGCACCTACACACCTGTCTTCTACCTTTACAAATGTAGTTTTGTACTGCATAAAAGGCAGTGCATTAAATGGCTTCTACATATAAGAAGTGTTACGTACAGAAGAATAACATTTTATATGTAGTGTTTTGCTGTCCCTTTTGCTACCAAATGTAAATGGATGACATCATTTAAATGCCTTAAAAGATGTACTCCCAGAGCTTCTGCCTATATTATAAATGAATGCTAGCAAGTCAATTAATGAAAGTGAAGTCCACAGATTGGTCATTAAAGCTGATACTTCCATTTGAGACTATGTCCCATTGCCAGCACATTGACAGACAACATGCAAGCCATCTTTATAATCAAATGAGAAAAAGTAAAACAAGTTCATTTTTTTCATGTTTTTAATATTAGGATTGGGCACATGCTAATATCTTATATACAAGAATATGACAGCATCAGATGTGCTACATAAAGAACAAAAACTGTACAGTGACCAGCCCAATGGTTTAGAAATTGCACTGGGAGAACTGTCATTCTCAGTCTTTTCCCTGAGGTAAGGAGAAATGACAGATGATCTACTTTTGCATCTTTGCTCCTAAAAGAGTTATCGCCTTCTAAGCTGCATATATAATGTTGTAGTATGAAGGGTATTGCTGGAATAAGTACCCACTTTCTTATTTCATAACATTCTTATTTCTCTCATCTTTACATTCAATATAGATATTTATTGTTATATTTGAAGATAAATGGCTATTTTCTATCATTCTTAACACTCAGTAGCACTTCCCACATAGGTATCCTAAATAGCTGTTTCACATGATGGTGAATGCTCTAACTCAAATACCTTATTTAAAGAGTTTGATTGAGTCTCTGAAATATAGCTCATCACAGTTCAGGCAATAACACAAAGGATAGTTGAACTTATAGGCATGACAAGCAATATGAAGCCATATTTAAAGTCATGTAAGTAAGTTCACCAGAGATGTCCTTTTTCCATATAAACAATAATCATCAGAGTAAGCATAGGCTTAGGAAACTGACTGAGATTTGACAAAATGATGTGTGATATCTGAAATGTGTCAAAAGAGAAACGAAAACAGATTCTGCATCAGATCTTGAAGTTGTGACTCAAGCCTGTTTTGATTGATTTTAATTTTGTAGTACAGTTTTCCCTAGGCTACGTGACGCTGACCTTGGTTAACCTAAAATGTTTTGAATTCAGTTGAACATTAGTAGAGCTAACAAGGGGGACATTTCATTTTGATTACATTGTTCTTTGGCTGGGAGATCAACAGTGGTTGGTGGTGATGGAGATGTCTTAAGACTTTAATGCTTATGCATAGTGCCCTTCATGAACTGAGATCTATATATATAAAACAGCTGTTAGTGCCCTAAATTCCAACTCCGCAGTTGTGCCCAACCACATAGGAGCTGGTTGTATTTTCCAGGATCCATTTAAAGATATCAGGAAAGCACTCCTTTTCCTGTAAGGCTCTCCTGCTATGAAAGTCATCACTACTTCACTGGCTTCAAATATGTGATTTCAAGGTCTCTTTCAGTAGGGATCGTACATCCTATTTTTTTCTTAATGGTTTAGCAATACTAATGAAGAATCTTAAGGTGTCACTTTATTGACCAAGCTGCTTTAAACTGTTTGTGGTTATTAACTTGCAAACTGATTTTATTAAATAAAGTAGAGGTATATCAGCATTCTACCTTGTCAATCAAGTTGGAAGGATAACGTTTTTCAGTTTCATGCCCTAAATGTTCACATATTTTTAAAGGAGTTTAATATTGACTATTTCATTCGTTTTTCATTTCCTTTATCATAAATTACATTAACATAAATCTATGAAATGCAAATCTATAAATAATGTACAACTAAATAGTAATTGAAGTTTTTTTCTTTAGTACAGTTTCATCAGATCAACTACAGCACAAAGAAACTGTAGCAGTACATCCAAGTGTGCAATTATTTATTTATTTATTTATTCATCTATCTATCTATCTATATTTATTTTATTTTACATTTGTTTACTGGGGAAAGTCCGACTGGGATAAGACCATATTTCAGCAGAGGCCCTGGGAGAAAAGCTCCACATATAGAGATTATACAAAACTTATACAAGAAATTATACAAAAAATATACAAGATATACAGTACACCAGAAATTACATCCTATGCTATTATAGCTAACATTTGTATTATATAATTAATTACCACCGCAGTCGAGATATAATTAATTATTATACAATTATTATTGTATTATTACACAATTGTTTCTAACATCTAATTTATTAAGGCATTTAATTTTCAAATTGAGACATAAGTGAAAATATTAAATAAGTGATTTCTTTAAAAAGGAATTCAAAATATATTTTTACTTATTAATGGCTTGTGAGTCCTGTTCAGGCTTTCAGGGTTCATAGAGGTTGAACAGGCACCTGTGATGGGAAAGTGGCTGCAAATTTTCACAGCTGATTTTTGAGTTTGCTATGTTGCCAATCATTTGCATGTTTTATGAGATGGGGTATTAAATCAATGGAAACCACCTCTATCAATAGTTTTTCTTAAAAAAAAGTCATTGCTAAGTCAAGGGAGTCAAAAAATAATTTTTGAGTTATCATTTAACCTTCAAGGCTGTTGAATAATGGAAACTTGATGGCAATTCATTTTTAAAACAGAGGAAACAAACCTTCATAAAATAGTTCCCTGTGGTTGCTGTCTGTAGGAGAAATCTTGGTACAAATGTGCCTTACTACTTGAGACAACCCTCCTCTGGACCAGTAATCAAGGAGCCTCAATCCTCACAACAGGCAACAATGGGGGACATTTACTGAGAGGATGACAAGTACACACACAGTATTTCCAGATGCAGCTCTCTGCATCAAGTGCAATTTCCTTTAAGAGCACACAGACAACACAGTCCGTCCAGGGCTGGTTTCTCCCTCTTCCTCCAGTAAGATTCCCCACTGCCACAGCTATAGAGTTGAGATCTCAACTGAGTGACCAAGCCAAGACCTCCAGCACCCTCTCTGTCCAACCAGTGCTTCAGGTCCCTGCCCAAGTAGCTGACACACATAATCTTTGAGGTTTGATTTACACACAAATACACACACACACACACACACACACACACACACACACACACACACACACACTTGGGAAAGACAGGTTTAATAGCTATGCCCCCTTCTGCCCAGACTATAAGGCAGTTTTCACTGCCACCAGTCACTACTTATCAGCTACTCTAAGACCCTTAACAAAGGGTATCCAATCTTACTAAGTAATATTAATACTAATACAAATGGTAGTTTGACCAAGAGCAGTGGTCTTAGGAGTGGCCCACACAGTATCACCAAGTAAATATGCAAGTACTCTCAAAACTTAAATACCTCTACACAGATCAGACACAATGAAAGGTTTAAATATATTTAATAATAAATAATAAAAGAACAAGACAATACAAAATAAGTATTCACAGTGACATCAGAGTTCAGAATCACAGGAAATATTTAAAATAACATTGCACTACAGGCTCACACAAATAAATAAAAACATCTAAACTAAGCTTTACTATATTCCTGACTGTAGCTAAGAGAGTTATACTGCTCCCTAGAAACTTACTTCTTTAGAGCAAGGCAGATGTGTGGTGAATGTGTCTTCTTGTTGTCGGGTCCAAGACAGAATACAGAATGCTCTGTCTCACTAAGAGACTTCTCATATTAATATCTAAAATATTACTGTGGAGATAACTTGCAGAATGACATAATTTCTGGTCATCTGACCTTGAGTTCCCAGACCAAAACCCCCATTGCTAGAAGCTGGCAGCATTTAGCATCTACCTGTAAAAATATGCAAACAAGGGCATTTGCTTGGGTCTATATCAGAACATCGAAGTTTTAAAACTTTGATTGTTCTAATATTGACCCCTATTCAGCGAACTCTAAAAATAGCGAAGCTGCAGAACACCAAATTTTTTCCTAGGTAAAGAATTCGGTTGGCCGTTTCTGTGGCTTTGCTATTTTCAGTGCTGTGGTGGAAGGTTATGGGTCAGGTTCAGGTAAGTGTGTGATTGTGTGGATGTTAGGGTTAGGTGAGTTAGGGTTAGGGTTAGGGGCGGGTTAAGTGAGTTAGGGTTGGGGTGCAGGTTAGGTGAGTGTGTGATAGTGACGGACCTTAGGGTTAGGGTTTGGGTTAAGGTAAGTTGATAGATAGTAGTGTATGTACAGTTTAGTGCAGGGTTAGATGTAGGATTTTAAGTGTATGTGTGTGGATTGCTGTTTTTTTGGTGTGCTTGTGTTGTGTGTATGTGTTTCGGAATAGTGATTTTTTTCCATGGGAAAAAATTCACTGTTCTGAATGTTCGATATTTTGTGGTTTGGATATTTTAGGTTTGATTAAATAGTGTTCGCTATTTTCATCTTTCGATAGCGTGATATAAGCGCATTTGCTCAGGCTGATGCTGGAAGTCATAAAACAATTGGATTCCTACATGCTTCAAAAGTAGCAATTAGTTCACTCTAAGGACAATACAGAAAGCTTCCTAGTACATACTATGTGTCTAGCTGCATTGAAAACTTGAGAAAGAGCCTCTTTGAGTTACCTATAAAGTAATTTAATTTCAGATATTTTTTATAAAGTTTGCTGAACTGAGGTTAACCCTTTAGTTTCCCCTGTTAAGCATATACATTTAAACAGTTACAATAGTGCAGATACACTTCTGTTCTCTTCCAGTAGGGCACATGGTGGTTACATTTCAAACACAGCATTCTACAAATACCTTTTCAATGCACATGTTTTTACAGGCAGTTTGATATACACACGACATGCAGTTCTAATACATTTGTAACACAAGCATCTTGTATAAATCATTTCGATATTTACCAATGACATAAAATTATTTACAAAATTCCAGCTAGCTGTGCTGGCAGTATCTCCTTTTGTCACACAACCCTCAAATACAAAATCCTTCTCTTCCTTCAGCTTTTTTAGCAAGATGACTTTGTTGCATAGTTTAATAGTTTGATGATAATTTACTTTTGGAAATAGCTTTAATGGTCTATGCGTCTGTATGATGATAGTTTTGTCCAGTCACACAGCAAAGGATAGTTTCTCCTGCAGAAATTGTGATAAATTCTTGAACTCAAGATATTTGTTTTAAACCTTTCATCAAAAGGTTATTACACTGCTGCTTGTTTTCTAAGTCAAAAAGCTTTTTTGACAGTTTGAAGATCATTGATTGCTGCTCTGTGAGGTCTGCAGAAACATTCTCTATGCAATTTCCAAGTTGTTGCAATTCCTCTTTCTTATTAGTGACCAGGGTTTTTATAACCTTTCTATCAGTAAGTATCTGAGATACTACTCCAGTTAGTGCATTCATCTCCTCTGACAGTAGACAGGAATCTGCCATGATGAGGGCCACATGGCAAATAAACTCTCTGATTGGATCCAGCTGCAGGAGAAACCTGTCCTGCTGCTAAATTGTTCAGACTTTGCTTATGGAATAGCACAACCTATCTACATAAGAGGTACTGGCTGCTTTGAATTGTGTTAAAAAAACAGGCTGCAGACCTCCATAATACACTTCTGCTATATCACTCAGTAGCCCCCCCCCCCTAGGAATTCATAATACATTTTTCAAACTTGGCTCTGTGGAACAGAGGGGATGGAGTCCAGAAGTGCACAGCTAACCTTGCTTTTGCTGGGGAATGGGGAGGGTTGCATGCACTCAAAGGCACACAGGAGTGGCACAGCTTCCCAGTGAAGACAAGAGAATCTATCTTCCATACTTTGGGGTTGGGATGGAGAAGCTAAAAGGAAATATAGTTTGTGAAAGAGGGGACATCTTTCATAGTTAGACCATTATGCATCACTTCCATTGTATAACACCAAGTGTACACAGGGACATTAGGGCTAACCATCACAACACAAACCACCACTGATGGCTGCTTTAATGATGTCCCATCCCAATCAATACTTGCCCCAGTGATGAGGGATGGATGGGTCATCTGATTGGGAGAGGGTTTATGATTAGCAAGCAATGAAGATTGTGAAAAAAAGTTCTATTTGCTTCTTTTAGCAGAAGGATTTGTTCCTAATCAACAGTATCTGTGTCTTTGGTACAACTTCATAAAACTGAAAACATAAATATATTTATATCATCTGTGTAGCAAGCACCTCTTTTAATCTTTTTCTGTTATCTTTTATTTTTATACATATGAATATTGGAATTGGACCTGCATTTTGTCACATGGTTCTACATCATAATTAATATTTTGAGATGAACCAGAATGAGCAAGCAAAAATATTTACAAATATCACAGACTCATATTTTGGGGATATCCTTAAATTACATTATATGTAATGTGCAGTATATGCTAAACTGTGACTGGAGTCCACTACTGTGTTAGAATTTTCTTTGTCAGTTGAATTCCCCAGTCCTTTCAGATTATATGTTGAAAATAGTATAATGTGCATTGTACACAGTCACAGATCTACTTACTGAATCCCATACATTTTCATTTAATCACATTTGCCTGAATTTTCATATTACTGAAAATTGTTAAAAACTCATTTGATTTAAATATTTCCACGAATAGCATTTAGTAGGAAAAATCATATATAGGAAAGTAGTTAAAACATGTTTTTGAGATGGCAGGCCACCTTCACGCAGTCCTCGCACTCCCTAACTTAAACACACTAACTCCATGATTACATGGTCTTCGAGAAGAAAAAATTATAAGACACAGTTAAACACTGACAGTCCATAAATAGAAACCACTCCAGCAATGGCCGCCTATAGGTAACGCCCATCTCTATGTTGACAATTGGACAGATAAACATTTTCATACATCTATATTTATTTATTTTTATTTGTTTATTTTATTTTTTTTATTTTATTTTACATTTGTTTACTGGGAAAGTCCGACTAGAGTAAGGCCCTTTGTCAGCAGAGGCCTTGGGAGAAAAGCTCCAGTAATAATATGTGTGAAAATTATAATTACATATACTAAAACTATCAGTATGAAAATACAAATACCAGGCATAGCAAATACATAACTGGTAAGAAAGAATCACAAGAGAAGCAGTTACTTTTCATTAACATATGTGGGATAACAGTGAATAAGGTTAGGAATTTATACACAGACATAAGTCTGTTACATGGATTTCTTGTTAGTGAGACTGAGATGTAAAAGTATTAATCTCTGTAGCTGGAAGCATTAACCAGAGCATTCAAAAGGAATGCATCAACCAGAATGATGGAGGCAGTTAAAAGGGATAATTAAGATAGTAGAGAGAGTAAAAAGGGGTCTATTAGGAAGTGTTACTAGGACATAGCCAGGTGTCTTTGAGGTATGACTTAAGGAGTCATTTAAATTGTGAAATAGAGCTACTTGCAGTTACAGGGGGTGGAAGTGTATTCCATATTTTGGGAAAGTAGCTAAAAAAGAGAGAATCTTAGTTGTTTAGGTGATGTCTGGTGGTGTGACCTGTAGGAGGCACCTGTTGAAATTTAGCTATTTATTTGTAACAAGTTTCTAGTTTGATTAAATCTGTTTTGCGGAGGTTGGTTAGTATTGGGGAGGCATAGAGGAGGGTTGATAGGAGGTGTGTCTAGGCAATGGTAGCTTTTGTGTTTTTTGTTAGAAACAGTTTGTTTCAGTATAGGAGACTAAGTTTCTTGTGGACCTTCTTGATGGTTGGGCTATGTGTATATCACATTTTAGGTTATTATCAGTTTCAACCCCAGGCATTTTAGTATGTGGCACTGTTGATTATGGTTTTATTTTTCGACAGTATAGCAAATGTGTGTGGAGCTGAGTGATATCTAGTTGGGTTAAAGAGAAGGAGTTTAGTTTTGTTAGGATTTAGAATGAGTTTAGAGTTGGTGAGCTATGCTTTGACAGATAGAAAGGAATCTTGGGTTAAAAAGTTGAAGTCTTGTAGTGTGGGGGCTGCATAGATTAGGGTCAGAGTCATCTGAGTATTGAACTACAGAGGCATGAGGTGTGAAGGTGCTCAGTTGGTTGGTAAATATAGAGAAGAGCAGAGGACCAAGGATGGAACTTTGAAGAACTCCTACGAGAGCTGGGAGCAGAGGGAGGATGATATGTTTCTACTTGTCTATTACAGCTTTAAGTGCAACTAAACCACATTTTATGAAAAGTGATATCAACTAAATGAGTATTTGAGTAATTTCTTTTCAACCAGTTTTTCTTCAATGTGTTGTGATTCGGTTAAATGCCATCCAACCAGATTTAACAGGAACTGCTTGAGGAAGCCAGCAGTGGAAATGTTCAACAAAATATCATTAGTAGCATTAGTATAATGCTACCATTCACTTCTCATCTGTTGAACTGCTACCATCATTACACTTTTACTGCACCCCCTTTCCATGCAATCATCTGACGTTAGTGTAATAAACATAATAATTTGAAGGCCTTAGCCAACAGCCAACTAAAATCTCCATAATGAGCATTGCTCTTGATATGTGTCAGGTAGTAACTTGTAAAAGAAAGCCAGGAAGGAATTTTTTTCATGTCCTTATCAATCATGACATTTTTTTAAAGTGACATAGGTATATATAGAGTAATATAAAATAAAACAAGCCGTAGTAACATTTTGTTTGCTATTTTTATGCATGACACCTTTTAAAAATTGTAGTCACTCCAGGATTGCAACTTGATTTCTGCCTTCCCTTAACTTTTTCTCCTCCTCTTGAACATTAGTCTGCATGTATTGATTCCACAGATTACATTTATTTCTATATAATTTGTTCCTTCCCTTTTCTAAAAAAAAAACCACATCTACTTTGTTTATCTTCTTTACAATATTCACTACTTCACTTACATTTAGAAGGATGATGCTGAATTAGGGGAAGTTCAAGAAGTAAGGGGAGAGGAAGATGTTTGAATAGGTCCTTAAGAAGAATAACAAAAAAATACAAAATATTGTATTCATAAAGTAGTAGAAAATGTTATAAGAACTAAGCCAACACATGATTGGAGAAATGAGATTTAACCAATAGGGATGACTGCAAGTAAGTATATAGAAAGTAGGCAAGCCGGGCCTGGGATTTATGAAGAAAATTAGCAAGGGACTCAAGGTTTCTAGAACAAATGCCTAAAGAAGGAAAGGTAACAGAGTGCGATTAGGCTAAGGAGAAGTTTGAACTGCAGCTTAAATACTACTTTCCCTGCCAGGGACGGGTAACACAGTATAGGCAAAAAGAAAAGGACAAGGGTTGTGAAATAAAAGACAAGCTCTGATAGTATTTTTAGTTGAGACTAGAACAGAAGTAGTTAAAAAGGGATAATTAGTATGGTATATAAAATATTGCATGATAACTATAAAAAATTCAGAGAAGGACAGAAAAGACTGAAAGAGAATGAACAGGCAATATACAAAGGAAACAATGGGAGGACATCTGTGCAGCTACCAAGTATGCAGCTAAGTGAAGAAGATTTAGGATTTTTGCTTGTAAATGTTCACATGAGTATTTCTATACCCAAAGCAGAGTTCAGACACTTTTTTCTCATGAATAGAAAATTCTGGATGTGTGATGGGAAAGACAGAGGAAAATGGGACAGAATTATTGATGAAAAAAAAACATTTTTTCCCCAAAATCTTTATCTTTTATAACACACAACTCTTTTCATAACATAAACAATATAATTTGTACAATGAAGTTATTCATTTTGGTTTTCAAATGTAGTCACAGATAACTATTTACAATTATGTACAGAAGGTGCCATTCAAACTTCACAGTAAGCTTTTTTTACTGAAGTTATCTTATTGTAGTATCTCACTTACCGTGATCCAACGTGGATTCCGTTATACAACACTTTTATCAATAGGAAATACGTGGAGATTTTTAATCGTGTCTATGTTAGTATAATGTTAAAGATTTTTTTCCCAGTTTTCTAAAATCCTAGAGCCTTTAGTTCCCTTATCAATTATTAATTTATTTGCTAGCAGGTGCTTAATAGCCATCTATTTGAAGTCTTCCCGTGCGAGGTCTGTCTGTTTAACCAATTAGTTGTTATGTAAAGTTTTATAAGTAAAAATAAAGTTATAAGTATGTTTGTCTGGTTTTTGGCTATATTCATGGGGGAAGGTGTAGTAGAGTGAATTCCCATGTCAGTGTTGTTTTTTCGTATCCTTTTTTTGTAGTTGGATTTTTAGGGAGTTCCACAATTTGTATATACATTTGCAGCTCCAAAACACATGTTTTAAATCTGCTTTCTGTAGGTCACAATATGTGCAGTATGGTGAGTAGGATGTGTTGAATTTATGGAGTGCAGAAGGAGTAAGGTATGCATTATTCATAAACATGAGTTGTGTGTAAGCTAATTTTTTTAAAAGGAATTGATGTAGAGGTTAGTTCAATGGCATGTTTCAGTTGTTGTTCAGTAATGGATGGGTTTATTTTTAGCCATTATTTGGAGAGGGTAAGTTTATTCTGAAATTTAATCTCACTTATCAATTTGTATGTGTTGGAAATAATTTTTTCTTTGGATAGCAATAATTTCCATATGGTTTCATAGTTGTCTATATCTGAGGTGTTTAGATTATTATTTTGAAAATATATGTAGCATAGTTCCCTAATTTGTCTCAGGAAGATTGTGTAAGATTTTGGTAATTTAAGTTTAGTTCTTAATTCTGTAATTGAACAATTATGGTAAGGGTAAAGGTCACAAATTCTTTTATCTCTTAATAATGGGAATTTGTTAAGATTTATCATTACATTATTCATTTTTAAGTTTGGGATTTTATGTAGACGTTGTAAAATTTCCATTCCTGACCACATGTTTAAGGAGGTAAATAGGTTTTGTGTGATGGTAAAGGAGTGTCTTAGATGATCAGTTAACATTATTAATACAAAAGATGCCTTCTTATCAACTTTGTACAGACATATGCTTTTAGTTTGTTTATTTGTTAGGTTCTTTATTTATTTATTTATTTATGCTTTATTAATAGGGTTAGCCCTACTGGGAAAATAAGAAATCTGACATGTGATTGCATACGACAGATACATTTTAGATCTCCAAAATTTCTGCATACATAGACATGCTTAAATACAATTAGCAATATACAGATTTGACACAAACATACAAAATAGCATTAATTACATGAAAGGTTCATCTATATGAACAGGAGTCCCTATTTCATCTGAAGCTACAGCAGGGATATAAAATAATATAACATAGTTATCCACTGAGGATAGTCACCATGGGCAAACATTTTCAGGACATTTTTGTATGGAATATAGGACAGATCTTAGTTGTTAGAATGATGTGAAAGAACAGTATATTTCCAAAATACTTATTAAAGTTTTTAGAAAATTAAAAGTTCATTCACATTCCAAGAAACAATTTGAATAAAAAGAAATATGAGATAATGAATTATTTACGTCTGACAGTAGGTTGAATAAGTTCAATAACTTTGCCATAATAAATTAATGTAATGGCACAGGTAAGCCCTAAACAAATGTCTTTGACAATAAGAAAATCCTGAGGTGTTTTGAATGCAATGGGAATTGTGTGGGTAAAGCACTCAAAATCTAGTCTTAGTGAATCTTAGAAGTGCTCTAAGTTGGTGTTGAGCTAAAATGTCAGAGGTTTAAGAAATAAGGTGGTGCTTGATCTGATACAGTAGCCAAAAATTTTTGGCTCTACTATACTAGCAATGGTTTAGTGAGGGGTTTCAATTCTGGTTCACTTCTGGCTGAATAGACATTTACCAAATAGCATACACATTAGGAAGTATTGGAATGTTATTTAATTATGAAAAAGGCTAATAAAACATGAATGAAGGATGTGGGTTAAACATTTATTCAAGTGCATGTGACATGAGAGTGGCACTGTCTACATACGATAAGAAGGTTACTTCTCCAAAATGTACACATGTTCTGTTGGTAAACAAACAGAATAATAAAAATTCTTATAATGAACAATGTGACAGGCTTGGTGTGCTTTTCTTCCTGGTGTCATGTGCCCTGCTTTGTTTAGCATTCCTATTTTGAACAGAATGAGAGGATACAGAGTTCAGAGTGCTGTGAGAGGTCATCAGTAGATGTTGACCCATGAGTGCCAGTTATTGACAGCAAACACTTTCCTACAGTACCCATGATATGCTGAAGACTGAAAGGTGGGTAACTACATGGTTCCATGGCTTTGGGGCAGTTGGTTTATTAGAGATAAACTTAGGTTTGTCAGCATTGAGGAGAAACATGCATGAAAGGTGCAAAACATTTCCCCATCCTAGGTTAAGTGGAATGGTTTAAAATATAGTTGATAGGGTAATATATCATTACGCCTTCAATAAATTTGTCACTAGTAGGGAGGAGGTTCATTTGGAGATTTTATAGTACCTCTGCTCTACCACACTTACATGTTTTGTTTTGTTTTTTTGCAGAATGCACATGTGCCTATAAGTGACTTTTAGGTGATCACTACTTTTAGATTTATATATATTCTCTAGGAAGTATCACTAACCTCATCTTCCTGGCTAAACTATTTGAACAGGACACTGTATAAGCTTTGGTTTTGATATCTTTCAAAATGTGAAAGACTGATAGTTTGTCACAGTCTTGTAGCATGGCAATGCTTGATGGTTTATATATATGTATGTATATATATATATATATATATATATATATATATATATATATATATATATGTATATGTATATATATATATATATATATATATATATATGTTGCTGTGGCACTGCAAATTCTGTGCCCTGGTACTCTAGAGATTGTAATTATCTATAGCTATCCATGTGTTGCTCCTGCCTCTTTGACCTGGCCGTTCTGTAGGTATGTATACATTGATCAATTTAGTCCCAATGTGCATGTGTTCTTCATTGGCATCAAGGTCAGGTAATCATTGCTCACATTATCACTTTGTCTTTGTCATACAGGTCACTGTCATCTCTGTGGTGTGTCCCATGGGATCTCATTTTGGATGTATAGGCTCTATATCATCTCTGATATGTACCATGGGATTTATCTTTGGTTGTAGAGCTCAGCATCATATCTTTGGTTTATGCCACAGCCTCTGTATCATCTCTGAGATGTGTACGATGGGATGTTTTTATTGTACATGCTTCATACCACCTGTGTCATATATCACATACTCTGTTATTTTGTTGTGCAGGCTCTGTGTGGCATAGGTTCTTTTATCTGTAAAAGCTCTGCATCATCTTTGTGATGCATATTATTGGATCTGATTTTGTTGTGCAAGCTACATACCTTTTCTGCGATATGTGTTGTGGGATCTGTTTTCTTTTTGGTGTTAAGGCTCTGTTTCACCTATATGATGTGCATCATGGGATCTGTTTTTATTGCGCAATCGACATACCAGCTCTGTGATATGTGCAATGGGATCTGTTTTTATATTTTTCTTTTATATACATCACCTCAGTGATGTGTGCCATATGATGCATTTTTAGTGTCCTATTTTGGCAACTGTCACTTCATGAAATTGCGTGTGTTATTTTTTATTAACTTACATATCTCTTCTGCTGCATGATTATTTCCAGCACACAATCCTGTCTGTCCAGCATTATGTAATGTGTGGTGTAAGTTCTCCCCATCTATCGTATAGAAGTTTTCCTCTGTATAGCTCATTCTGGTACAGCTGTCATTCCTCTGCATGACAATTACAACCTTACCCACAGTGCACATTCCTGTACCAAGCATATATGTATCTGCTATTATTAATAGACATGCACCTTCCCTATGTATCCTGGCATGCATCAGATATGCAAAAGCCATGTATGCTACCTATCCAACTTGCATGTGGCCTTCTCAGCTTGCTCTGCATGCACTTGACACAGAGCTGCTCTCTGGCCTATTTGCAATGTGCTATGCCTTTGTCATTTCACTGTGAATTAATCGATCAATTCATTCCCTGTACTGCACTGCTCAAAATTTATTGTTTGGTCTATACATTGCATTATGTGCTCATGAGGCTTACTGAATCATGTGTTGTCATTCTCGTGTCATTGTATCACACAAAACGTTTCCTATGCACTCTATAAATACCTTTCTGACTTCAAACACTAATGGAAAAAAATACTTAAAGTCACCATTGCAATTCTGTGTACTTTTATACCCACAAATGGACCTAAAGTAGAAGGGACATCTGGTTAAAAAGTCATTCTTCTTGAGTATCTCTTTGTAAATGTTATGGGATGATTACCAAAGAAAAGAGTAAGCATGCTATACTTTAGGTATTTTCAATCTGGCATGGGAAATGTAATCGTAAATGAACAAAAATAGAAACTGTATCATATATGTGCAGACTAGGCATCAATATAATTCAAAGATAAATACAGATTACAACATAATAACTGGTGAAACAATATTTTAATCATTGTTGCTGGCAGCCAGAACTCATCAAACTCATGATCCAGTCTTTGCCTGAAATTGGGCAATATTGGTCAGTACACTACCTTGGTAAACAAATACAAATAAATAAAAAAAAATATCCAATCCACTACACCAATGTTCAACTTTTAAGTGTGGAGCTGGGAAGATAGAGTTGTAGTAATAGTTAAAAACCAAGACACAGAGTCACACTTTTAAAAACAATTTAAAATTATACAACTGTGGTACATAATATGTTATAAAATATAATGCAAAAATACTTCCTACATATTATGGAAAGCATGCGGAAGACTTTCAATACTGTGGTTCACTTTTAACCAATTGAATGAATGTACTTTTAAACCAAATAACATTATCATTCACCACATAGATATGCATTTCATGTTGTATTCCTAAAAGACAAGCATATAAATCACATTTTCTAAACTATTTCCAAAGCAACAAATACTATATTTAGAATGAAGCATTAATTGCGCAAACTAGTGCTGAACAAAGAAGGCCTGATGGAAAATTGTGTCCTGCTCTTAAGAAAATGGGAATGTTGAAAAAATATTACACTTTGTAGATTGTAGTACCACAAACCTTACTGAAAACTTCCCATAAGAACTCAAAACCAAGAATAAGTAATGCTGAGTGCATTTATCACAGTCTGATTTGCGTTTCTATTCTGTACAAGTTGAATGTATGGAAGCCCAAATTATACTCAGATCAATAAATCTGTCCACCTTTCAAACACGACTTACTCTTTAGCACAGTGAGAAGTACAATGTGGATACTCATTTGTTCTATACAGTAAATACTGGCCAGGAGTCAGAAACCTTTGGTGCATCACAGTAAGCAAATTTATGTGATGCATGGCCACGAGCACTGTATGTGCGATTCAGAGACACACATACCAATAGGGTTGACTGAAGAGCAGTGTAGCTGGACACGGTGTAGTCTAATAGCCATATAATGGCATGGTAATGAGAACAGTATTTAAATGAGCATTATGGTGTATGCAAATCGGGTAAATCAGGATGGCAAAGTGATTCAGAAATGTATAAGGTGGGTGCCATGAAGCTCCATATGCCATAGAATTGACCTCAACAGATTCCTGGATTTCATAGCAAAATAGAAAGATACTGCCACAGGATATTGCCAAAAAAGCAGGAAATGAGAAAAATATTAGGGATTGCCACTGCTTTAGTCAATGTGTATATCCAACAGACTCTAATTGCAAACCCAGATCACAGCAGTGTGCGTCATCACCCCTGAAAGTGTCATGTCAACTGACTTAATTTAATATATTATACAGTCCATGAAACTGAAATTGTGGACTGCTACTGAATTGATAGGGACACTATGCAGGACACAGTGGAAATGGGTCCACCTTATCTACAGCCCTGTGTGAGCTGTGGCCTGCCTATCAAAGTGGGCATCAAGGTATGTGTGACTTTACATAGTCTAACTGGAGGGACCTCTCAGCCACATACTGGAAACACAGTGGGGAAATCTCAGGCATCCATCTCGAGAGTACTCCCAACAGTTTCTTGATGTCATGCTGTATAATTTGGGAATGCATGTTTGGTTTTCATATACCGCAGAGTTCAGACAACAAGTATCATGCAAGACCTCTATGATATATCCTTTTCCCTGAAGTTCTGGGACCCATAGTCTATACCCTGGGGATGACTCTTCGACATGGAGGTGAGCAAAGTACGCTGCGATACTGGCAGTGGCTTGCATGTAGCTTTGGCCCCTAGGAAAGCTTTCTAAAGGATATACACTACAGTAAAAGTGACGCATGCTAATCACACAAAAGACTGTGCTCAGTCATGCACATACTGACCACACTGTACATCAGACACAGGCAATCCAAATAACAATGTTCTCACTCACTCTGCTAGTGACTATAACCTTATATATGCTATCTGGTCACATGCCAAGTTTCCAAAACCAGCATCTTACATCTGGACCAGAAAAACTAAAAACGTCTCTGCCACTTTAGCATTCTACTCAGTGTAATTAATATCCTATAAAAAAAAAACTTCTCATAGATGGCACTGTTACTTTTTTAATAACACCTTTTTAACCATACTAAATTTCATAGACCTACCTACATTAAATGTTGTTGTTGTTGTTTGTCTTTTCGACTTTTCCCAGTTAGGGGTCACCACAGTGGAACTCCGTTCTGCTAATGATTGGCAGTTGATTTTTATGGTGCCGAGTTGCCAGCCTGACACCCAACCTTCAGCGAAGGCACGCCCATTCACGCATGTCTTTCGGAGGCCACTCGACCACGGGGTGGACATGCAGACTCCACACAGAAGGCACTCCAGTCGAGAATCAAACAGGAGAATCTCTTGCTGTGAGGCAACAATGCTACCGTTGTACCACCGTGGCTTTACCGACATTAAATAAAGGTCAAAAACAATCAAGCTCCATGGTTGCACTCAGAAATCAAACAATTAATGAAACTGGGGGAGACAGCTTAGAAAACATGGAAATAAAACAACTATTCATCAGCCCTTCAACATTATAGACATCTTAGAAACAAGACCAAATATGCATTACAGAATGAAAAGGAAACATATTACCATACTCTACAAACAACTGCTTCTAATACTCCCATATAGTTCTATCTGTCCATAAATAAACTCATCAAATCAGGCAAATCTACTCAACAAAACCTCACCCCTGGTGAGACAAATTATAATATCTCATGCAAAATCAATGACTTCTTTATTCAGGTGGCCAACTCTTTACTCACACCAGCTAGCTAGCATTAACACGTGTAATTCACCTTCAAGTAACCTCCAAAAAGAAACTACAACCTCTATTACACTATATCCATAGGATAACCTCACAAAATATTTCACCCTGTCCTCATTTCTCAGATCAAGACTCTTCTCAAGAAACTGAAACTAACTATACTTGCTCCAGATCAGCTTTGACTGGAATATCTCAGAAAAGTTGCCAAGTCAATGGCCCTCCTTATCAATAGATCCATTCCAGAGGTATATGTCCCCTTATTTGGGGGGAAAAAACATATATCATCTCTATTCATGAAGGTAGTCAAGATTACTCCATCTCCAGTACAGACCCATAGCCATTCTGTCTCTCCTCTTTAAAATATTAGAAAAAAACATCCACAAGCAACTACTACACCATTTAATTGCCAATGATCTCATTTCCCCCACACAACATTGTTTTAGACCAGGACACAATGCAGATATAGCCACCTGCACACTCACCTTGATCAATGCTATCTGACTGCTAGACCTTTCTAAAACATTTGACAAAGTCTCCCACAAACTTGTGTTCACCAAACTATCCACCTTCGGACTTAATTCCTTGGTTATATCATGGTTCACCAGCTATCTCTCAAACAAATCTCAAGATGCATTCTGGAAAGACGCATACTCATCCTTCTTACCCAACAACCTAGGAGTCTCACAGAGCTCAATCCTTGATACACTTCTCTTCAACATTTTTATAAATGACCTAAAAGGCAATTGACTGTGGAACAATTATACAATACACTGATGCTTCCACACTTATAACCCATACCAGTCTACTGAAAAACTTCATGATGTAACTCAAATAATTTCAGCCAGCTAGAAAACTAACATTAAATGCTAAAAAATACTTACGATTTTCACCAATATGAACCCATCCAGAATCAAAAAACCTTAATCTTTGTCTCCAGTAACAGTACCACTATTGAAGAAGATGACTACATCAAACATTTCGGGGTTATCATATAGCACAAATTAACTTATGCTGTAACTAAAACCAACAAAAAGCTTGGCATGCTATATAAAATAAGACAATATCTAACTTCTCAAGCCCAGCTCCAATCTGCCCAATCTATTCTCCTCCGTAGTTTGCTGTACACAGCCCCAGTTCTACTATCTTAACTCATTCATTCCAATGGAGCACTGGAAGTTTGCACTGTAAATTCCAAAGGGTGGAGCATAAGCCTTTTGACAGAATCAAATTATGCCCTCACATTTGAAACAAATGTTCATATTTCTGGAACCATGGGGGTTATGAAAGAAGTATAAGTGGCAAACTCTTCTTCACAAGCTATTTGTATAGTGGTAGTATTCTTTAGGTTCTAGGTCTTAAACCAAATTTTATAAATCACAGTAAACACAGTAACTATTAGATTTGTAATAATTTGTAAACAACTTACAATATCTCAGCAATCACTCAAGTTACGCACATATTGTCAGCAGCATTTTATTCATCTAGGTGAGTGCTTTCATATGAGGCTAAGGAGTTCTGTCTGTGTTACTTTGTTGTTGAGATATTTAGAAAAATGTAAAAATTATATCTATGTAAATTAATGTCATAAAAACAACAGTTAATATCTATTTACCTGCACTAGACAGAGGTCAGATATTAATGCAGTTGGGTCTGCCATTGTGTAATCTTTAAGATGAAAGATTTTAAAATCTTGTACATAGCATGGTTTTGGAATTATTGATGCAAATATGAACAAGCAATATTTGATGCCTAGAGGCGTCAGTAGGAGTTAACTGCAGATGCACCTGGAGGCGTCACTCAGATTAACAAACTCTCCCCTACAATAAAACTGCTGAATTTCTAACCTGTCTTACAGAACATATCACTGCATTCCTCTCTGTCAATTAAAATGAATGGAACATATTAAAGTTTTGGTCTATGCACAACCAAAAACTGCATTTACCATTTGAAAAAGTCCCAGTGGATGGCCAGCTAACCAAAACCTAATTACTCCATGCATCCCTAAAATAGAGCTAAGATCTATGAACCTAAAACACCTTGTCATTTTGCTTTCCAAAAACCACTTTGGGAATTCTTTATACTCAGTACGTATTACAAAACTGTAGAACTCTCTCCCTCCCAAACCAACTACCAAAACAAACTACATATAATTCCAACTCAACTTAAAAGTTTACCTTACCTCCTCATGGGAATGTCATTGAACAAATACATGACCGCAGCCCCTATATCAGTTTCATAGCTGCCCCATCCTTTCCCTTCCTCACTTCATGCAAATACCCCCCTTTATCCTCTAAAACTTTTTCCTATCCATTTTGCACCAAAGTAACCTCTTACCAACTCTACCTTTTTCCTTTTCTTTCCCTCCCTTACCCTAAAAATCTTTAGTCACCTCACCTGCCTCACTTTTCTCTACCCCTTTCCCCTTTATTCTAACTACAATGCCAGTCTTACTCCTGTCTGTTTATCACCACAAAAGAACTACACTTTTACATAGTTCAGTCTCCAAATAAACCCACACTTCATCATTCACACTAATGCCATTTATGCCATAGCGTCTCTCAAATCTGTCACCCCTACTACTACGCACTTACAGCTGCCCCCAATGATGCACCTCATACCTCTACTTCTTTCTGCCTTTAGCCATTTTCACTAATCTAGACTCTGCATGAATTCTATTTCAGCTGAGTGTTAAAATCTTGTGACTGTAAGTTATAATCATAAACTACTAATGCTTGTTTTAGACCTAATATTTACAGATATTACTGTTTTTCTATAGTTCTAATTTTCTCTTCTGGAACTTTTCTCTCCAAGACTCTGTTGAAAAGGGGTTTTCACCTGAACAGACTATTCCGGTAAACAAAATGAATAAATAAATAACAAAAGACGTTTTGACCACCACATTGCCACTGTGGTCATAAAGTCCTTCTATGTGGCACATCTCATTACTAAGGGTTTTGCATCCAGAAAGAAAGAGGTCATTGTCTCCCTCTACTCTTCCCTCATTAGGCCAAGAATTGCGTACAATGCCCCATTTGGCATGTACCTCACTAGACACCTGCAATAACTGGAGAGGCTTCAAAAGTACCTCACAAGGAGGATCCTAGGCCTTAAACACTTGCCCTATATGGACAGACTCAATAGATGCAAACTATTCTCTGTCTCATATCGCCTGCTTAGAGGCAATCTCTACTTGACTTACAAAGCCATGTCTGACCTAGCTCTGTTAGAAATGCTACATCTAAAGAAATCCCAATCTGTCCACACCACATGATCCAGAGACATCAAGCTCATTACCACAATCAACAGAATGTGCTGGAGGGACAGGTTCATAACCCAGTGTCTGCCCATGCTATGGAATAGACTTCCCATACATGTCAAACAGAGCACCTCACTGGCCCTCTTCAAGAGAAATCTTGATGAGTGGATGGGAAATAGAAAATTCACCCTGGGGATCACTCCACTGGCTCTACTCAACAGAGGCACTGGGAACTAAGGTCAGGTGGCACGATGCCAGGGTAATCCTATGGGCTAGGATTGTAAAGGCTCCAGGGCCATTTGCCTAGTACACACCTATGAACCTATAAAGGGCAGGGGGTTCACATGTGTAGATGCTTTCACAGGAGATGTCTGAGTGCAGAGGAGATGAAGGAGAAAGAGTGCAGGTGTGTGTATGGACTTGGATTAAGGGAGAGGTGGATATTATGGGAAAGGTGCTCCAAAGGCACCATATCTCAGGACATGCATGTGTGTGTGTGTGTGTGTGTGTGTGTGTGTGTGTGTGTGTGTGTGTGTGTGTGTGTGTGTGTGTGTGTGTGTGTGAGTGTAATGTACTGTGGGCAGTGGTCGTGTGACTGCTACTCTGCTTTGATGCAGCCTCAACAGCAGGTGTAGCACTGCATGTCAATCTTGTAGACAGGTCTAGGCCATTCATAGTAGGGGGGGCTGATCATCCTGTGCATGCACTTGCTCATGGATGTGCCTCTACAGGAGTAGCACTGGCTGTACAATGGCCCTGGCTAGATGCTGGCACTCTATGTGACTGTGATCCTACTCCACCATCAGATGTGCCACTTAAATGACTGCTGCAACCCAAGGGACAATCCTATCCTGGCTGTAAAGACATCTACAACTGATGCAGCAGTGGGTATACTAGCACTGCACAGGTATGGTCTACTTCATCCCTGGCCACAACAACCACCATTCATAGATGTAGCATTGGAAGGACACCATGAACCATGCCTCATAAGTGGTAGGCAATCTGAAAATCTTGATAGGGTATGTTCCAGTAATTTATTTAGTTATTTTTGAAACAGTCACACAAGCACAACATGCCATCACAGAGGACATCCCACACACCCTGCATACGCCTGGAGCATTCAACACCATCTCCCATCCTCTACTTCTATCCAGGCTCTCATCCTTAAACCTCTCTCCCTCCACCTTTGCTTGGTTGACCAGCTACCTATCAGACCACCAACAAGCCGTCCAGTGGAAGAAGACTACCTCTCCTTTCCTTCCCACACCCACTGGAGTCCCTCAAGGCTCTGTTCTAGGTCCTCTGCTCTTTAACATATTTATCAACAACTTCCACATCTCCATCTCCAATGCCTCCATCATCCAATATGCAGACAACTCCACCATAATCTCCTTTGCCATCTCCCCCATTGAACTTCTAACAAAAACCCAGCTTGCCTTCTCCAAAACAGAATCCTGAATGAAAGCCAGTCACTTTGCCCTAAATGCCTCCAAAACTAAACTAATTATCTTTACCCCTACAAAAAATTCCACACTTGACAAAAATTTATTCTGCATTACAAGCCACAATAATACTCCACTAGAAATAGTCCCCTTAACCAAGCTGCTAGGAATCATTGTTGATGAAAACCTAAAGTTTGACACCCACATATACTCCACCATCAAAAAAAAACATCAGAAGATAGGTCTCCTATACAGACACAGTCACTACCTCAGCCCCTCCACCCAGCAAACTCTTGCAACTACCTCCTCCCATCCCTCATGTACAGCACTCCACTATTTACTAATCTACAACTAGGCCTGCTCTCCAAACTAGAAGCCTGTTATCACAAAATTAGCAAATTCGCTACCAACTCCAAAAGCTCATCCCATCACTGTCACTCACTACTCAACCTCAAATGGCTAGAACTCCCCTACTATCTTAATTATGCACAACTCACCACTGCTCACAAGCTCATCTTCAAACCCTCTGACTGCCCATCCCTAGCCACAGCACTAACACCCTACACCCCCCCCCCCGCTCCCTAAGATCAGAGAACCAAAATCTGCTTCAAGTACACAAACCCTCTCACCCCTCAGGCCAACTACTTCTATCCTTCACTACAGCCAAACTCTGGAACTCACTCCCTTCTAACCTACGTAACTTACCTGACCTTAATAACTTCAAAAGTCAGCTCCTCTTACATCTATCCTCTAAATGGAAAAGTCCCTCTCATGCTCCCACCTAACGTATTTATCAACCAACTATACTCCTACTTCCTCCTTTGATCTACTAAACTTGTAGCTAATTCAGCATTGTCTCTGTCAACTGACTTTTCCAGATGCATTGCTTAAATTCTGTTCATTAACAAACATAATGTAACCTTAATTTTGTAAATAATATTATGTAATGTAAAATATGTTTCCTGTGAATCTTTATGTAACACGTGTTTCTTGTGGAGCTTTTCTCCCAGAGCTTACACTAAAAATGGGCCATCTCGACCTAGTGGACTATCCCGGTCAACAAAAGGAAATAAATAAATAAATCAACTCTGCCTTGACTGTGATGGTAGTACTCTCTGCCCCCAAGATGGCCCTGCACATACACCAGATTGCAGCCAGTAACACACAGGTGGCAACCATTTCTCCATCAATATCCAGCATTGAGCCTTCTTTATCTATCCCACACCCAGTGGAGCTACTGGCAGACCCAGATATGTCTGATATGGGGTGTTGCACATTACTGAGTAATGGTGTCTCCTGTCCTCATATGTAGGGTATATTTTCTGGGTGCCTGCAAACATAGAGTCTGCACCCATAAAATGTTTAATGGATGCAGTAGTCAAATTCTCTGTGTCCAGCACACATCCTCCCACATGACTGTGCCAGCTCATGCATGCATGTCATCATCCCCAGACACATCAGATCCTCTGACCTCAGGTGGTGGCAGGTCTACAGTGGTGATGCTGGATAAAGAAATACTCATGAATACAACAAAGTAAAATAAACTGAGTAAGTATCACTCATTACCAGATGTTTACTAGTAAATGATCCATACCATACTGGCAAATTAAATACCTTGAGCAGAGGGTTGTGGTGCTGAATCACCTGATGTACCTATAACCCAGACAACATAAACAGCTAGGTAAAGGAAAATGCCTTTTGAGAAACAACATGTACTTCTTAAGAGAATAGTGGGATATACACGAGACATCATCAGTAGATATTCTTGGTGCCAAATGAAGCTCTGCTGTAGCATCCAACACCACACCGTGGGACTTATCAGAGGTGACAATACCCATACTGGACACCAGGAACTCCTCCATCTCCTTAAAAGGTTGTTTAACCAATGGCTCTCCACCCATCAACCTTCCTTATTAGGCCAGCAGGTATCCCCTTATTGTGTGGCATGGATAATATCACTGGCCCTGTGACAGATCATGTTATATAGGTGGTCCTGGCCATGGCTGCATTTATATCCACTACCATGTCTTTCCAGCCATGATCATGGTACACCCAGTTTCCTGCATCCAAGCTAAAATATCATCCACCATGGAGATGGAATCCTTAGAAGAACACCTTATTTTCACATTCTGAGAACCTGGCCTTTTGTGTGGTTTGTTCAGCAGACCCTTCAGTATGCATCTTTTTTGATGTTTGCTTAGGTATTGGTCTGTAGGTATGAAAAAGCTGGTGTTAACAACATGATTGACAGTGGCCCACAAATTCCCTTTAAACAACTACTCCAAAAAACAATTATACTTGTTTGTCAGATAGTCCCATAACAAGGCTGTGCATTAAATGTTAAGTCACAATCAGTAATAAAGGCCCACCCAGTAAAATATCTGTCCTACTGAAACTTTCCTTGATACCACAAATATGAACTCGAAATGTGATAAATAATTTGCAAATATGGTGGACTTCTGTAGAATAAACCAGTCAGCTTGTTCAGCGCACAAGGAATACATCTCCAGTCCGAGTGATTTCTACAGATGGATCTTAGAAAGTGTAAATAGATGTGTTTAACTTTAAGCCTCACAATTCTTTTGCAGAACAATTGCATACGTTAATTACTTCTCTCAGTTTAGTTTTGCTATACCTCCTTGAAAGTAGTGTGTTAGCTTTAAATGAGGCATGTTAACAAAGCAAGTATCAAAGCCCAGTGGTTAGGTATGTTAGGTGCAGAAGTTTGAACTTGCCTAGTTAGAAGTTAAGCAGGTGATGTAAACCAATGATTTTCAATGAAGAAAACTTTTCTGTACGGCTTCTTCCAGAGTGCAATGATCATCACTGCTTGCGCTTGTCCTTCTACTGCTCTAATTTGGTTGTCTGCACACAACAATTACACAAACGAGACTTCATCACACACACACACACACACACAAGTTTCTGAATCACCCAGTTTTCACATCATGCACACTGGCTAAACCTGTGGTGTCCTTCTCACAGTATTGTGCACACATCCAGGCACCTGTGGGCAGCAATGTGCATGCTTGGTTTAGTTCATAGCTCTCGGGATATCTGTAATTCTAAGCAACACATACTGAGACTGGATTAGCTATAAAGCAAAGTTCACTACCAAAATATTCTAAAAACTGGGCTTCCATATTTCACACCTCAAACTATGTACAGCCACTGCCATATGGTACTTATATTTGGACCTTTCTGTCACAATTCGTACAAATGAGCTGAACCCCCATTGGATGACAGTTGGCACATATGAAAATCGATGCAAAAACAAATTTTCAAACATTTCTCTCTGCAACCTGTTACAAATAACAGCATGGTATCAGAAGGAGGCTTTCAACTAGAATTTATTTATTTACTTATTTATTTATTTCGTTATTTATTCATTATTTATTTTGCATTTGTTTACTGGGCAAGTCTGACTGGTTTGAATACCTGTTTTCAGCAGAGGCCCTAGGAGAAAAGCTCCACATTTAACAAAAAACAATACATCGAATACATAAATTATAATCTCCACATATAACAATACATAAAATGCATACTTTGTTATTACAGCTGACATTTGTACAATATGATCAATGATAAGTTCTTTTTACAATGTAAGAATAGAGAGAGTAAAAATATACAATGTAAGCATCAGGCTATCATAACTGAAAAGAGTATGTAAGGTGATTAATAGCAAGCAGGAAAAGTATACATGAACAAGGAAGAGCTAAGATTTAAAAGCAGTCAGGAGAGAAGGATCAGCATGAGCAGGCCATCTTATAGTACGTAGCCTGGACTAGAACAGGAGCAAAGCCAAGAAGCATTAAAAAAAGCTTTTAAGAGCACTTTTAAACTGGTTGGTATTGATAGTGGTTCTAATGGTATAAGGAAGTGAGTTCCATTTTTTGGCTACTTGGTGGGAGAATAGGAAGTCATCTGCCTTGTAGCTGGATTTGGACACCTGTAGTAGTGAAATATTGTTGATCGTAGGTTTTGGTTGGTAGTATGGTTGAAGACTGTTTAGCAGGGCAGGGGTTTTGTTGGACTGGTATAATAGTTTGTGTGCCATGGTTAATTGATTGTAGGATAAAAGTTGTGGCAGTTCTAACCAGGACAGTTTTTTAAGGTGTGACAATGGTGGGCGTAATGTGGATAATCACTGGCAAATGTAGCTATTTTATTATAGCAAGTTTCTAGTTTCTTTAAGTCTGTCTTTTTAAGGGTGATGAGAATTGGGGAGGTGTACAGGAGAGTTGATGGGAGCCAGGTTCCAGCAATGGCTACCCTAGAAGTATAAGTTAAATGCTTTTTGTTTCTATATTAAGTACCCATTGTTTATGAACCTTCTTAATTGTTTGTGAAATATGTAGGTCAATTCTTAGGTTATTATCAATTATGACACCTAGTAGTTTTGTTTGTGATACAGGAGTGATTATTGTATTGTTACAAGCAGTGATGAAGAAAGAGGTTGGAGGGAGAGAAGATCTCGTGGGTTGGAAGATCATAAGTTTTGTTTTATTGGGGTTAAGTATGAGTTGATGGTTTGTTAGCCATAGTTCATTGTTTGAGAAAGACTTCTGGGTAATGTCTTTTTTTTTTCCAAAACAATTTTTATTGAATTTAATTGTAACATGATACAATCACATAAAATCATGAGAGAGAAAAAAAAAGTGAATCTAAAATTTTAACATATATATGTCGCACATGTATATATATATATATATATATATATATATATATATATATATATATATATATATATATATATATATATATATATATATATACACAGAAATTAGCAAATTTATAAAAACTGAAGTATATACAAAGACATCCAGTGAAATCATTAGAAATAAACTATTATTTTCTGTTTATATCATACATCACAGATAAGAAAGGAATGAATAAAATGCACTTATTATAAAAGTTAATACTTTTTCAACAAGTTTTGCAGATTGACCCACAAATGATGATCATATGTTTTCCTAGTTGTTCTAGAAATTATGGTTTTTAATTGTAAATTACATACATCATTTAATAGATTTTTGAACTCAGAAAATGTAGGAGAAGATCCAGATATCCAATTCTTTGTTATAGATTTCCTAGCCACCACTAGTATTGCCCAAAGTAAGGAGTAATTTATTTTTCTAACACATAGTGGAAAAGGTGTATTAAATATAACCAAGAATTTGCTTAAAATAAAGTTGGCAGTGAAAAGTGCCTGTAATAAATCATTTACATTTCCCCAAAAGATGTTTAAAGTTGGACAATTGTAAAACATATGAGCCCAATTTATGTCTATATTTGATTTACATTTATTACATATATTTTGTTTTTTGTTAATTTTGTCCATTAATTGAGGAGTGTAACATGACCTGTTCATGAATCTCCATGTATATAGTTTCCATCTCAAAGAAAAAGTTGTTTTTCCTGCTGATTTTAATATATTTGCTTTGTCTTGATCAGCCGGAGAATTATTATTAATTAAACTATAATAGTTCCAGTAGTTTTGTGGGCAACTAAATGTTTCTTCTCTTAACATTCTATAAATGAAATAAAGTTTGCCTGAATAAGTATGATTATGTAATAGGGTTGATTGAAGAAATTGTAATAAAATCCTAGGATCATGTTTGGTGGATGAAGAAATCATTTGTAGTTTATTATCTAATGATAATATGAGTGTTTGATTGTCTAGCCACATGGATTTGTCCAATTGATATTCCTGTATTATGTGATCAACAGATTTAGCCTTATGTTCAGAAGTCAATTGGAACCAGAACTTGAGCTCGTTATGTTTAAAAATGGTGATTTTGTTTGAATCTGAGGTTAAAATAATTTCTTGTGTAAATGCTATGGGGGATAATAAAAAAAAAATCTTTATATTTAAGATGTTTATATATAACATTTCTAAAGTTAATTATGATATAATGAATGTAACTATCAGTATGACTAGGAGTTATGTAGGTGGCAAAATAATCTTTTAAAATCCATAGTGTAGGATTGCTTATTATTTCTAACTTGTCTGTTGAGGGCCTCATTATTAACTGCATAGCTGATAATTCTCAAAGTAACTTCCATTTGGCTGAATATGAAGTGTCTAAAATTTGTGTAATTGTTCTGATTATGGAGGAAGTTGAGTAAAGATTTAAATCTGGAAATGCTATCCCACCATTATTCCAGCTATTAAGATGTTGATTAAATGCTATTCTTGTTTTTTTTTGAGACCAGAAAAATTTTAGTAATGAAGTATTTAACTTATTAATAAACTTTTTTGAAGGAAGAAGTTGGATAGATTGTATAATATACAAAAATTTTGGTAGAATTATAATTTTTATAAGGGTTAATCTCTGGGTAATGTCTTGAAGGTGTTGTAAGGTTGATGCAGCACCTATAAATGTTCAGTGATCTGCATATTGAATTAATGAGGTTGATGGGGAAGTGGTATTGAGGTCATTCATAAAAACATCCTGTAGAACTCCTAATGTGACAGGGAAATGGGGGGGGGGCAGAGGACTTGTCACCATTATGCAGAATGTTGACAGCCATCTAGATAGCTTTGCAACCATTGGATCACAAAGGGAGTTAGCTTCAGGTTGGAAAGAGCAGATAATAATTTAGGGAGGGAGACTGTATGAAAGGCTTTGGGCATGTCTAGAAAGACTGCAGAAACTATTTTGCCATTATTTCTGAGTTGGTTGATATTGATGAAGCTGAGAAGTGCTGTTGTGGTACTGTAATTGGGCCTGAAACCATGTTGGAAGTTTGCTAGTTGGTTGTTGGTGGAAGGTACTGGAGCAGTTATGAGTGGATGCAACTTTTTCGAGGAGTTTTGATAGTTGGGAGAGAATGGCAATGGGTCTATAATTAGTGAGCTCTGCAAAATTTCCAAATTTGTGTACGGAGATTATGTGAGCAAGTTTCCATATTGCTGGGGCATATTGTTCTGCTATAGACCTATTGATAAGAATAGACTCAGGATAGGATATGGTTTCAGCTGCTAGTTTTAAGTATTCAGCTGGTACCTAATCAGCTACAACTGTTGTGGGTTTGAGTTTCTTGAGTAGTTTCTCTATGGTAGCTGTGGGGATGGGCTAGAAAGAAAAGGAAGTATTATTAAGATTTAAAGGTTTGGGAGTTAGTGTTTGATTAATGTTATTACTTTTAATTAGAGATAATATACTTTCTGTGAAGTATTTATTAAATTATTCAGCTATGGTACCAGAGCAATGGGGTATGTTGTGGGAGGGGGTTGTTGCTTGTCCTAGGTGAAGAATGTAATTGATAGTGCTCCAAAACTTTTGGGGGTTATGTTGGTGCTTCCATTGTAAGTTATGGTAAAAGTTTTTTTTGTCGAGATTGATTTGGTGCTTAGCCTTATTCTTAATTTGTTGGTGTATTACACAATTGTTTTGGGTTTTACTGAAGTGCCAAATTTGCCAAGGCATGTCCCTTTTCCTAAGGAGGTTCTTTGTTTCATTAGTTAGCCATGGTGTGAATGTGGCTTTATTCCAAACTGACCCGGGAGAAGCCAATCTGTTGAGAATATCAAGAAATAAGTTATTGAAATGTTCAACTGCAGCGTCAAGGGGCATGTCATTAAGTAGAGACAGGACACATTTTTTTAGGGTGTCAATTAGGACTTGGGGTTTAAAATTTTTCTTACTATGGATGTGGCGGAAAGTAGTAAGTTTAATGGGATTTACATATTGCCTTAACAGATAGGTTGGTATATGGTTATTGAGACTTTCAGGCACTCAGCCACTAGACTGGTAGTGATGAGGTTTATTGGTTAATGTCCAGTCTAGTATTGATTGTCAGATTTTTTTTGTCAGTTCTTGTAGGAGATTGAATAAGTTGTGTGAAGCTGAAAAGGCTGATGTGATTGCTGGGGTTGTGTGACTTACATGTCCAGTCTATATTAAAATCACCATTAATGATAGTTTATTGAGCTACAGATTTTGATATAGACTGGAGAATGTGTTCTATTGTATAGCTGTTATTGCTAGGTGGGACATAAGTAGCTATAATGGTAATGAACTTGTTTTGGTTAACCTGTAGTTTTAGTGGGAAGAAGTTGATATTATTTAGGTTAGATGATATGAAGGTTAAATGGTAGCAGCATAAGGGTACTCTTTAATAAAATGGCTACTTCTCCCCCTCTTTTATCCTTTCAGTCTGCTCTAATTATGTTGTATTGTGGTGGAGTGATTTCATTATCAGACATGTGTGGCTTCAACCAAGTTTCTGTCAAGACAGCAATGTCAGGAGAGTAATGGGGTAGGGTGGGGTGTAGTCCCTGGACCTTATTGACAATGCTTCTAAGGTTCAAATTTAGAAGTAGCAAATCAGAGCTTTTACAAGGAAGATTAGCTATATCTAGTACTTTAGGGAGAGATGTGGTGTTGTTATGAAGACCTGGATTAGAATCAGTATCACTGCTAATAATATGTTTAATAGCAATCATTACCAATGTTTGTAAGAATTTAGATATATGTTGTGATGTTTGAAAGAGTTGTTTTTTGGGTTTTATTTAAGGTGGTGCATTATGTAAGTTGTTTGGTGGAAATCTGTAATTTTAAGATAGCTGGTGATATTAAGTGCAAGTGGCATCTATGTGTAGAGAGTGGATAGTTTAGGTTTTGTGAAAAGTGTGGGGATAGATTACTTCAAACTGATAAGTTAAGTGAACAGCTGAAGATAGGATAGTGAATATTATACAGTAAAATAAAAACATTTTATGATAGGTAGTAAGGGTAAAAGCTTATTTATATGTAAAGTATGGAAGAGATGAATTTAATTGTGTTGATAACACTTGAGAGGTGATAGGGCAATAGGGATATGATGTTAGTGGTAGAGGAGTTCTGGTAGCAGGGTGCAGGTTTCATAAGCAGAAATGTAAATAAGATGGGGAGCCAGGGATGGTAATTAGAAGATACAGAATGTATGAATGATAATAACTGAATTGCTATTGATTGGTGGGGCAGCGTGAGTAGGAGTGGTTAGGGTTAAAATAAAAGTGAGTGATCCGGGACTGGTGGGAATGAGGGCAGGGTACATGAGTGGGTGAGACTGAGCATTGTGAGGGTGAATGAAGCAGGCTGAGCCACGTCAACTGCACAACCAGGAACAATTAATCACTTTGGTTTGTCCAGCTACTGAGGAGATATCTCAGGTATTCCAGGATAACAGTTAAGTTTAAATAAAAATGATTGTATCCCTGTGCCAATGACTGAGTAAAGACTTTGAAAGTAAGGGCAATCTCTAAGGGGAAATCTGGGAAACCAACAGTATAATTTAGCTTTAAGAAGGATGCTCTGACAAGGTGGGGTGGGGGGGATTCCTCTTTAAACAAATTAGTACAGTATGCCACGGCAGTGTCTAATGCACTCCCATTTCTTTCTCCACAGGCCCTGAACAAATTGCAGAGAATATGCAGCTCTACAAGAGGAGGCTGGAACACTTCAGGGAGTACTGGTGTGTGTATACCTGTTACAGGTACTGTTGCTATACATGTTAGCAATCCTGTCAATTGATATAGCAGTAGTCAGGGTAGGTATGGGTTTTATACAGGGTTAACACCTTATAATTTCCAGAGTGTTACTTTATTTTTTTACTCTTATGATTTGTTTGGACTAGCCATAACTGCAAGCAGGGTCATGGACTATAGTTACAACTTTACCACACAAACAGTTTTCAATGTTTTAGACTGTCAGTTATTTAGGATTTATCATATAACATTAAGATGCTAAAGTAATAGTTTAATGCAAGTGCAACAATCATGCTATAAAATATTTGTTGCCCTAACAGTTCAGACCATGTGCTATTTCACCTGTTATTTTGAAGAATGCTACTGCTATATAAAGAGTGTTCAGTACAAAGGGAGACAGATGTTGGCCCTTGCTGTACATAATATTGGCACTTGGTTGTTTGCTCAGTACTTAATGGGAGCACTATATGGATGGTTGCCTGTTTCAACTGGATGCATGCCTATGTGGGCTTATACATGTACCTCAACATGTTACAGCACTGCTGTCCAGTTATTGTGTTGCCAGTGAGCTGAGTTCAACGTTGGTAAACTACATTGAGAGCCCTTTTGTTGGAATTTTGTGTTTGTCTTACTTTGCAATACTACAGGTATTACATTTCATGGTAAATTATGTGAAATGTATTATTCATGGCATTTTTCCCATTTTCACAAATTCTGCTTTATTAAATACCCTGGATTGCTGACATTAATGCATGTTTAGCTGCAGTCTTCTGTAACATTCTGCGTTTAGCTCACAGTGGTGGCTGGTGGCTTCAAATTAAAGGGGGGCTGCAGGAGACAGCTAAATGGGTGTTGCCAACATGAAGAGGTGTGGCCAGCAAGAAAGGGGTGGGGCTATGATACAAACTGCAAAAAGTGGGACTTTAATTAAATATGCTGCCCTGGGTGCCAAACCATCATTATGAGGGTTCAATCAAGACAAAATAAAGTGTAGAAGAAAAAAAATATTTCAATGCATTGGCTACATGACAGCTTACTTAATATCTAGATGGAAACAAAAAGGTTGTGAGGCATGAAAAAAGAAATTACTTTTTAAATACATTAATGGAATGCCAGTCAAAATCAGGTATAAAAAAAGAAGCAGCACTCAACTCAAATCACTTCTCCTTGCACTGCACTTCTAATTATAATTTATATTCAGCTTTATAAAAGTACCAAGTAACATGCTGAAAGTAGCAATCTCTGTGATACCTCCACTTCTAAAAATGTTTCTTAGCCAAAAAAGATCTGCTGCCTGACAACAACTATCTACTTGTTTCATGGGAAAACATGATCAAAGTAAAAAATGAAAAGCAAACAGGAAACAGGCTCAAGATAAATTACTTAAAGGATTACTGCACAGGTTATGGACCACACATGATAGATTGGCATTCTGTTTAGTTTACGGAAAAAGCCTGCAAAAATGACTGCAAGTCTCCAACAAATGTAATGAGCTGAAAATACTGTAATACTGTCCTTCATTACAAATACTGTCATAGGCATTTCAATACCTAAGGCTTATATGCAACCTAGTTATGTAAATATTCTCTGCATGGCAACAACAAAACGGCTTTCAATGTTAGTAATTCTTTAGCAGTATGCTTATTGAAGCTTACTTGCATCTTACAATCACAGACAAGCTTACCTGTCATTAAAGCATTGCTACTTAAACACAGAGCAACAGGCACTTTCTGAATAATAATAATAAGCATACATCAACAGTATAAAAATATGACAGAAAACCAGAACATTCTGCAAAATCAAGGACAGATGAAAAGCCACTGTAGTACTTTTGTCTACTTTGGATGGTAGGATACTCTGCACACTTACACTACGCAACTGCTCCTTGCCTTGCTTGGACACATCCAAAGTCACTATGTGGGGGAGTGGGATGCAACAAGTATAGGGTCATAGGTTCATAGGTAGGTACTAGGCTATCAGCCCTAGGGCCTATACAAGCCCAGCCAAAAAGGTACCCTGGTTTTGCCACCCAAGAAAATTATTTTCCTGTGCTACTGTCGAGCAGAGCCACAGAAGTGATCCCCAGGGTGAATTTCCTATTTCCCATCCAATCATCAAGATTTTTCTTGAAGAGTACTAATGAGGAGCTTTGCTTGATATAAATAGGTAGTTTATTCCAGAGTATGGGAATCTATCCCTCCGGCATGTTCTGTTTATTGTGGTGACAAGGTTTAGGTCCCTAGAGTGTGTAGCTCGGAGGGATTGGGACTTCTTTAAGTGGAGCATATCCAACAGCTCTGGGTTTGACATAGCTTTGTATGTTAGGCAGAAATCTTCTCTGAGTAGGTGATATGAGATGGATTAAAGCTGGAGTTTTTTGAGACGGTCTGTATAGGGCATCTGTTTGAGGTTGGTAATCCTCTTTGTGAGGTATTTCTGTGGCCTTTAAAGTTGTTGCAGATGTCTTGTGAGGTACATACCAAAAGGGGCATTGTACTCTATAATGGGTATAATGAGTGATGAGTAGAGGGGAACAATGACCTATTTTTTTCTGGATGAGAAACCTTTTGTGATGAGGTGTGCCATGTAGAAGGATTTCCTGACTACTGTGGTGATGTGATTATCAAAGCATATGAAAGGAAAGGTAAGGATTATCAAAGGATAGGAAAGGAAAGGTATGTCACAATTTGAAATGTCACTGGCTGACGGTGATGGCCCTGACACATTTGTCATACCTCTCAACCTCAGAGCAAGAAATCTGGAAAAAGCCATAAATAGAAGTGGGACAAAAGCCCAAAAATAAGGACAAATTTTAAATATTGCTCTTATAAACTTAGAAAGATAATAGAATAGTAGGTCTTGCATTAGTATGAATTTTCTGAAGGGTATGAAATCTGAAACTCAAATGTCTGTCATTATTTTCTAACTTCATTCTTTAATGATTTGGCACTAATTTGCCAGAAAACCACAATTTTATGAAAAACGGACCAAAATGTGATGCAAAAATATAAAATAGCCACACAATACAGCTAGGAACCTGTCAAAGAAGGGACACTTTTTAATATTAGTACTGCTAACTTGAGCAGCTGGAAAAATAAGAGAATCTACATGCATTTCTGAAACTAAAAGTAATCTATTACTCTGATCATTACAATTATTAATTGTAAACCCTCCACATTTTCTTCCAAATTTGTCATTTTGTGGAGGGATTATTAGGGGGAGAGCAACATTTTGAGCCAAATTCGGGGACAGTTGAGAGGTTTGGGTGTACCTAATTCTATAAAGTGATTTAATACCTCGTACCTCTCAACCTCTTAATGCAGGAAATCTGGACAAGGCTAAATATATTGGAGGAACATACAATCAGCACTAAAAATTGATCTTGTATAAAATTAGACAGTTGACAGAATAACAGGTCTTGCTTTAGCATGCATTTTTCTGAAGGGTATGAAGTTTGAAACTCAATGTCTGTCATTATTTAGTGACTTCATTCCTAAATGATTTGCTAGAAAAACACAAATATTATGAGGAACAAACCAAAAATAAGTAACAAAAATCTATTCATTCTGCAAATATCTGGACAGCTAAGAGGTATAGTTTAGCCGGGGCTGAGTATGCCAACCTTCCCCCCTCACAAAATCATGGTTGAATGGGGCTTCCCACCTGCAGCTATTCCAATGCCCCATTACTTGGATATTTCACCCCATTTACCATAAACATTGTAATGTGCATACTGCTTTACTTCTACAAATATTTGGATTTCATTTAAAAGTTTTATTTTACATTTTGCAGCACAAACACTAATAGACATCTGCTAAACAAAGCAATGCAGTTTCACAATGAAAATAGACTTGGCATTAAAACCTCTCTGCCCTTGAAACTCACATTTATTGAAACAGCATCAAAACCCACATTCAAAGAAAATATATCTGGCCAGTGGCAGATAAAGATTAACTTTGGGCTGTTTTTAAATCATAGGCCCCTTGCACAGGAAATATACATGTGTTCTTTGATGCACCTTCCTGATTGTATTAAATTATATTCCTTGTATAATACAGTACAGTTGTTAGAGAGCATTTTAAATGTATTGTTTTGAACATTTTTCCAGTAGAAAATGACACAAAATGCATGCACCAATAATGACAAAACTGCCCAATTCAGAATATTTCCATCATAAAAGCCTACTCAAACTTCTACAGTCCACCATAAGTAAAAGTTATCTAAATAATTCCACATTAAAGAGATCTGTAACTAATGAAGAGGTTGCTGCTAGCACACAGCTTTATATTTCATTGTTTCGTCTACAAATAAAGTGCCTATTGCTCTTGAGGAATAAATTGCCTATGCTACATTAAAAAATGATAAGCTAGTAATATTGCAATAGGGAATGGATGGCAAACTGTTAACAGGTTCATCATTACTAGGTATCTCCGCCAAAGAGGACATTCTCAGGACTGCAGCATCCATCCCCTTTAAAAGTACAACACAGTACAGTATCGGTAATGCATCTATATACTGTGGGAGTAGAACCCACAGTCTTCTGCATCAAAAGCAAGTACACTACCTGTTGTGCTATTAACAACACAAGCAGACACAGCATAAATAGGACTAAACATCTCTTCAAGCTCTCTGCTCATTGTAAAATGCACTTGACACTCAACTGTATCTCTCAGCTTTGAAGCAAAAGATATCTGGAAAAAGGCAAAATTTATTGGGGGGAAAAAAGCCCCAAAACTAGGGACATATTTTAAACATTGCTTGCATAATCTTGGAAAGTTGCTAGAATCAAATGCTGTGTTACCACCATGCATTCCACTGCCAAGTTTTGAACCCAGGACCCTATGCACTACAGTCTGAGCAACATACCACTATGCCAAATCAGCTGTTTCTTGAAAGACATCTAGAACAAAACTTAAATGGCTATCATTTAGTGAATTCAGTTCTCACCATAGCTCTCAACTTCTTAGCACAAAACACCTAGACAAAGCCAATAATGGGGGAATACAGCCCCCAAACATATTCAATGAATTAAGTTCTCACCATAGCTCTGAATCTGTTAGCACAAAAACCATGGACAAAACCAGTAAAGGGGGAATACAACCCCAAAAATAGGGACACATTTCAAATATTAATCTTATAAACTGAAAATTGCTAGAATAAAAGGCTCTGTGTTACCATGTACTTTCTGAAGAATATGAAGACTGAAATGCAAATGCCTGTCATTATTTAGTGAATTCAAAATCCAGAAAAAACACAGATTTTATGAGGAACAGAACAAAAAATGAGGCAAAATGTTCACAAGTGATGGTGGGTAGGGAATTCAAGCTCTTGCTACCTACATCCCAAGGTACAGGGTTTGAGTCTAGCCATCAGGTATATTTTCTGACTTCTCTCTAGCTACTGGGGCATTTTATACACACACACACACACACACACGCACACACACACACACACACACACACACACACACACACACACACACACACACACACACACACACACACACACACACACTTCTGTTAGTATAAACAAACAAGTACTTGCAGAGAGAGTTTCCAGCTTTGTTAATGCCAGCCAAGCTCCAGTTTCAAAAACAAAAGCCCCGTGAGAGAGCCAAAGTTCTATCCTTCCCACTAGAGCAGGCTCCAGCCTGCAGACATTGCAGTCTGATCCCCTTCCAGTCTATGCAGTTGTAATTGCATAGACTTCTGGTATCTTTGCTGTTGCAGGCTGTCTTCATAATCTGGACTGTCTTACCAGCAGCCCAGATTCTGTGTGCATGCTCTGGACTGGTTCAGTAGCAGTTCGGACTCGGGAAATGCAGCTAGTGCACATGCACACGTTCTGTGACTCGAGTTTGTTTTTTATTTCTTTTTTCTTTTGTTTTTTTATTTCTTTCTTTCTTTTGTACAGCTGTAGCATGACCTGCAACTGGTAGTCCAGCAGCTTAAGCATTATACTTATGAGCTTAATATGTTGATAGCTTCACCTTATGTTCTCAACCCCTGGCTCTTCTAAGTTCTGTGCCCACAACAATGTGATGTACACATTAAAGTGAGCTGGATGTTGTCTCATTCTCCAAGTGTGTCATTGTTGTTTGTGTCACAGCAAGCATTTCTTAGACTATGCATGTAACTCAGCATGTAACTGCATTGCCGTTTAGTTTGCATGTTTTAAAGGCTCTGAGTTCATGTACCTTATTGGTTGTTTGTTGGCACAATGCTGTTAAAGTGGAGTGGGTGTTTATTGGCCATTACATTGTAATACATGCAAGTTGGGTGTCGGGCTGGCAACTCGGCACCATAAAAATCTACTGCCAATCATTAGCGGACCGGAGTTCTGCTGTGGTGACCCCTAACCGGGAAAAGCCGAAAAGACAAACAAAACATTGTAATGCATGCAAAATAGTCAAACTCAGGTTACTCTTATCTGCAGTTGTTCACTCTGTTTGTACTGCTCTTCCCCCATCCTCTTTCTCTCTATCCTTTCCCTTATGTTGATTATTTTTCTATTGTTTCTCTCCATTTATTTTACATTTACATGCAGCAACATTCAGACCAGCACCCGTGTCCCAATCCAGGCTGGTGTCTAGTGCATCTCCAACAAAGACACCACAGCCATCACTGTCTACACCTGTTGCTCTCACAGCCACACCCCTGCTAGAAGCTGCAGAGTCACTACCTCTAGACCTGCTGAGGACGATGCCGCTATAGAATCTGCAAGTAGCAGTGTAGTAGAGATGACACATATGTCACCCAGTGACAGCTGGAAAAAATAGTGGAGAGGACCTTATTGACAGTAGCTGGATGTCTGAATTGGCTTCTTAGAGACCTCCTGCAGTGACTCCTTGAGATGCATTACTACCCCACACTGGCTTTACCATAAGAATCAGGGCCAATTAGTGAGAGTGCCCAGGTTGGCAATTAAGCTCTCAGTGTGTTGCAACTGTTAGGTAGTGCAGCTGTGCACACCATCTTATCCTCATCTTGGTGATCCTCTCCCTATTATGTCTATGCCCACCCCTGTTTCTTGTCTAACCCTCAAAACAAAAGACCATCCAGAGTAAAGGTGCAGCTGTAAAACAACTAAAATTCCAAGAACAAAGCAGCTAACACCAACGTAAAACAGAAAACACCTTTAATAGCAGCAAAGCTTTTGGATATCAAGTATCCTTCCTCAGTGCTTAAAATTCACTACCAAAAGCACAGTTTAAATACATTCATCAATTAGTTAATTAAGTCACACAGCCAATCAAATAATTATATCAATCAACTCTTAAAAATCTTTAAAAATACATGCAATATATATTGAATAATATCTATAAAATTCATAGAAAATTTAATATTGAGCAACTTTATACTAAAGCAGAAATAGCCTATTTGCCTGTAGCATCAACCAGCCTTTTGTTTTAATTTTAAAACAGGTTTTATAGAAACCATTTGAATTAAACCTGGCAAGTGCTCAGCCTGTAAGCGTAATATTCATTAAAGTTCCATGTTTTCTAACTGTGTGTTAACATCCCCCGCTCTAAGTGATTTAGTCATGATTTCTATGACCATAAATCTAAAACTATGAGATGGATTTTCTTGAACATGTTTCACTAGGGAATTAGTTAACATTTCTCTTCTTATTTCCGAGTTATGCTCAATAATTCTGTCTTTGAGATGTCTAATGGACTTGCCTACATAAAAACATTTACATTTCATGCAAGTAGCTAAATATATGATGTTGCTAGTGCCACAAGTTGCTGAGCACCTAAAAGTAAAAGGCTTATTATTGTGAGGATTAGTAAAGGTGGTGTTGGTCTCTATAGATGTGCAACTACAGCAATTATGGCAAGGAAATGTGCCATATTTAGCAATCTTACTTTCTGGTTATACCTGCTTTAGATCTTTATAACATAAACTATCCTTTAAGTTACTACATTTTCTATAAGTAAAAACTGGTTTGAGAGTGATTATGTCCTTCAGACCAGTAAAACTTCTAAGAATGCCCCAATTATCAGTTATAATATTTCTAATCCCATCACTGCATCTACTATACCTCGTAATGTAACAAGTACTTGTAGGTTGTTTATCACCATTATTATTATTTTGATTATTAGCACCTTCACTAAAGAAAGGGGTGCACACAGTATGCCTATTTGATAAAGCATAGTTTTTTGCCTCATTCATCATTTCATTTTCATACCCTCTTATCCTAAAGGAAGTTAAAGCTTCATCCATTTGTCTAACACAATTAGCATCATCAGTATTTAATCTACTCATATGCATAGTTTGACTCTTAACCACTCCTTTGTAAATATGGGGGGGATGCATACTGGTCCTATGTAAATACTTATTTTTATTCACATTCTTTTTATAAACAGAAGTTTGTATACACAATCCATCATGCCATATGTCAACATCTAAAAACTGTATGGTACAATCCAAATACTGCATAGAAAAATGCAAAAATTCAGTAATGGAGTTAAGATATTCCACAAATGCAATAAGGTCAATTTCACTTCCCTCCCATGTGAAAAAAATATTATCCACAAATCATTTTAGAAACATCACATGTCCTGTTTGAAAACTAGAGTCTGAATTTATATATTGAACTTCCCATTCACTTTGAACTAATGTAGCATAGCTGTTAGCAACGGGATGCCCATTGCAACTCCCATTGTCTGATGAAAATACTTTTTATCATACACAAATGTTATTTTCCAAGACACTTTCTAATAGTTGACATAAGGTTTCAACTTGCCTGCCTGTACCATATTTGTGTTTATTTAAGAGATCCCTAATGTCAGTAATGCCATATTCATTCGGAATCATAGTAAAAAGTGATTTTATGTCCATGGTTACCATAAAAAAAATATTACAATTAGTATTTCTCAAATTATACCATGTATAAAATTGTTCAAAAAATCTGCTGTGTCTTTAATATAACTTTTCACATGTCTAAGATATTTACGCAATGTACCTTGTAAATATACAGAAATAGCCTCAGTAGCCCATCCACAGCCTGACACTATAGGCCTCATTGGAGGCTTGTGGATGGATTTATGGATTTTGGGTATCCCATAAAGTATTGGTATTGTGGGATTCAAAACAGTTAGTATATGAATAATTCAAGAGAAATGGCATTCATAACCTGCAATTCATATAATAATGTATTAATTTTGTTAATGAACACATCGCTGTTAATGAACTCGCTGTGCTCGGGTTCGCTACGCACCCCACCCTGCCCCCATATCCCACCTGCCCCCAGCACCTCTAAATTTAAACCTGTCAAAGCCCCTCCCCTATTCATACTAGCCATACAAAATCTCTGCTGTAGCAAAAACCCCATCTCTCTATCCACCCACTACTTACATATTAATTAGAATCAGCCCCTCTGCTAACAATGACTCTCTCACTCACAAAACTAAGTATAACGCTCAAAATCCCAACTATCCTTCTACCCCTCTTAATAATCCCTTACTTCCTTACTTTCTATGAGAACCAGCAATGCCTAGGCCTTCAACTCCCTTTACATCAAACAAGTTCCCCCATAATCCCATCTCCATTTGAACAACTAACTTACTACCCAGCCTTTATCTCAATCCCTACCACGATGCATCTTACTAAGTTAAGAATAAATTACTCCAAATACAAGTACCATCATGAGCTACTGTATAAAGTCATGAAGTATCTAAATAAACTACAAAAAAAACTGACTGAGGACGGGGATATTCACCCTAACCCTGGACCATCCCCTAATCAAGGCCCTTCCAACCCATCTACCATAAATAGACCCTCTAAATCCATCCTGGCCTGCCACCTAAACATAAGAAGCCTGAATAATAAAGTACACAACCTACATGCCCTCTTAGCTGTCAACTCCCCAGACATACTGTGTTTAACAGAAACCTGGCTTAAACCATCAACCTCAGATAATGTAATATTACCACCAGGGTATAATATACTTAGAGCTGATCGCTCAACCAGAAAAGGAGGCAGGGTAGCTGTACTGTATAAAAACACACTTAACATTACAATTGTCCCCTCTCAACCACCCCAAGCCCAAAATGTGCAAATCCTGGTTACCAAACTACAAGTTAATAAAAGTAAATGCCTAAACTTAATTTGCATATACATCCCCCAGGTAACAATATAAGCACCCTAGAAGCCATTCTTAGCAGGCTATCAACTAGTTTCCCTCAAGAGACTATCGTCATGGGAGACTTCAATACTGACTGGAGCTCATGTTCTTCTGACTCTCCCTCCACCCATATTAACCTCTTTGGGTTCTTCCAGCTCATAAACTCTCCAATCAGATTAGGTAAACCCTATCAAAAATAGAGCATTCTTGACTGGATACTCATCAAGTATCATCCTCACCTATATGAGTCAGGAACTCTCCCAAATGACCTCAGTGATCTCCTTATCACATATGTACTTAAAAACAGAACAGGTAACACACATCTACCCATCTATAAGTCTGTCAGAAGTATAAAAAAACCTCAACTCCATTAAATTTCTATCCGAACTCAAAGCTTGTAATTGGTCAGCACTAAAAAACCTTCCCCTGGACAAAGCTGTTGATTACTTTAATACCAAATTCCTAGACATATTTGATTCTCACGCTCCAAAACAATCAATTAGAATTAAAACAAAAATCGCCCCATGGCTTTCACAAGCCTCCAAATCTAAAATCTTACTCAAAAATAAGGCATGGGCCAAGTGGCATATTACCAAAGCCTCTCTAGACCGAATTAACTTCCAGCAACTAAGAAATGAGACAAAAAAAAATCCATCTTTCTTGACAAAAAAAAGTACTACTGCCACCTGCAACAAAACAATCATAATAACCCCCGCAAGTTTTGGGCAGGCATAAACAATCTCCTCCACCCAGGCCGATCCTCTACCCCTCCACCCACAGCTTCCTCTGACAAAAGTGCCGAAGATGTGGCAGATACCTTTAACAGTTTCTTCACTGAAAGTATTCAGGCCCTAGCCAGACAATCAACTCCTGGTGCCTCCATCACAAATACTCCTACACCAAATTCTCTGCTTTCTTTCAGCCTCCAAATGGTCTCTACATCCCTCATCCAATCCCTAATAAAAAAGCTAAAACCAACTGCCCTTTTAGCGGACCTCCTCCCAGCTGAATATCTGCAAATCACTGCAGATGCCATAGCACTCCCCATCTCAATACTAATCAACAAAACCATATCAGAAGCCACCATCCCCTCCATCTGGAAAATATCCCATGTCATACCTCTCCATAAAGGCGGCACATCCAATGAACTGTCTATCACCCTATAACAATCCTGTCTCCACTGGCCAAAATCATGGAAAAGTGCATGCACAAACAACTTCTTCACTACCTCACTCAGAATAAACTACTGACCAACACTCAGCATGGCTTTCAATCCCATCACAGTACCTCCACAACCCTCCTTTCCTTCACCAATGTTATAAACCTCAACCGGAATAGTAACAAAACATCCTCAGCCCTCTTTCTAGATTTGTCGAAAGCTTTTCATATGGTAAATCATCAACTACTAATACACACTATGAAAACCCTTTCCTTTGATAACCAAGCCCTCCAATGGTTCCAAGCCTATCTGAATGACAGGAAGCAAGCCGTTTTATGGCAGAACAAGCTCTCCTGCCTGTTACCCAATACCACAGGGTTTCCGCCAGGCTCCATATTAGGACCTCTTCTCTTCCTAATCTTCATAAATGGCCTCCCCACAGCCATCCCAGATACTACCTGCATCCAGTATGCAGACGACTCCACATTGGTCTGCTCTGACACCTCTCCAACTAATCTACTCCTAAAAACTCAGACTACTTTCACCACAGTTGAAAACTGGCTCTCAAATAGGTGTCTGATCCTAAACCCAAATAAAACCAAGCTGCTACTTTTTTCACCCACTCGTAAGTCCCCAGCAGCATCCTTTACCATAACATCTAAAAACGGGACCATCATCACCCCAGACCCCTTCACCAAACTCCCTAGGAGTTATTATCTAGAATAATCTCACTTTTGATATCCATGTAAATCAATCCATCAAATCCATAAATAAAAAACTAGGGTCACTTTACAGGACAAAATCTTTCCTTACACCACCAACCCCTGTAGCCATAGCCCAATCCCATCTTATTTCTTCCCTCCTATACGCCTCTCCCATGCTTACTAACTTAAACAAATCTGACCTCAATAAGCTCTCCAGCTGCTATAATAACATCGCCAGATTCGCCACTGGCTCACCTTATAGAACTCACCACTGCCTTAACCTAAAAGAACTAGGCTGGTTAGAGCTGCAAACCCTCCTACAACTAAATCAACTTATAGAAGTTCATAAATTTCTTAGGCACCCAAACAACACCCCTGCACTGGAAAATATTATTACCCCATACAGTAATCTAAGCTCACTCCGCTCAGCAAATAGAATGCTTGTCCAAACAGTAAAAACTAATAATAAATCTGGACACTCACTATTTGTAAATGCCATTGATAAAATATGGAACTCCCTCCCTGACCACCTAACTCTTACCACCTCATTAGCCCAATTTAAGAAAAGACTCAAACTTCATTTCAGATCACACTGGTTATGTCCATGCTCAAGCCCTGATTAAATGCCTTCCTCTAATTTCTAACTACTCCTTGAGTTACCTATCTCCTAATTTTTAATGCCTACTCAGTACATGACAACTTGTTCTCAGACTGTAAAAGTTGCCTTTGTCACAAAGTATACCTATTCTTTTAACTGAAGTATGTAATAATGGAATCTCAACAGGAGGAAATGTTTTTGTAAACTTATTCGAAGCCAGCATTTTTCTTTTCTTTTTTTTTTTTTGTCTTTTTGTTTTTTTACCTATATCACTAGCTGGCATAACCTTATCTGGCACAAATAAAGTTTTTTTATGTAAACTACACTACATGTTATTATTACCTTTTGACCACTTCTGCTTATGAATGTTTCTATGTAAATATCGCTACATGTTTTTTATTACCTTTTCTGACTGCATGTTTTTTGACTGAGCTTTTCTGACTGTATTGTGTTTATGGAGCTTTTCTCTCCGGGCCTCCGCTGAAAATGGATATGTATTCAGTCGGACTATCCCAGTCAACAAATGTAAAATAAAATAAAAATAAAATAAATAAATCAACCTGAAAGCAGTTTATCTCCTTAAAGGCCAAGGGGTCATTAACTATCTCCATCATACTGGCATGATAATCTAATCTGTTCAAAATCACAATAGCTCCCCCCTTGTCAGGAGTCGGAGCGGACCGAAAACAAGGAGAAGGAAACAAACTGGGAATTAAGTATGAATATTTCTTGTGTCATTAATCTTTCTGAGGAATCAGAGCGGACCGAGAACAAGGATCAGGAAATGAACTGGGACTTAAGTATGAACAGTTCTTGTGTCATTAACCTTTCTGACTTTGTAATAAATTCTTGTCATATTTCCTTGCTAGAAAAAGGTTTAAAATGTATTCCTGCCAATATAGATGGTTTGGCAGATGCTATAATAGACCTTAAATTATTTGTGCATAATCTTGATTTAAAATTACTTGATGGTAACTCTCAGAACTCTGCACCTACTTGTTATAACGCAGCAGTACTTTTATTCCAGCAAGTCATCCTATTATTGAAGCATTTTATAATACATGTTAAACGAATGTATAATTTGACGAAGGAAGAACAGCAAGCCTTATGTGAACTGGAAAAAAGTAATAATATAGTGATTAAGGAAGCTGACAAGAGGGGAGCTATTGTGATTATGAACAGATTAGATTATCATGCCAGTATGATGGAGATAGTTAATGACCCCTTGGCCATTAAGGAGATAAACTGCTTTCAGGTTGATGAGTTCATTAACAAAATTAATACATTATTATATGAATTGCAGGTTATGAATGACATTTCTCTTGAATTATTCATGTACTTAACTGTTTTGAATCCCACAATACCAATACTTTATGGGATACCCAAAATCCATAAATCCATCTACAAGCCTCCAATGAGGCCTATAGTGTCAGGACGTGGATGGGCTACTGAGGCTATTTCTGTATATTTACAAGGTACATTGAGTAAATTTCTTAGACGTGAAAAGTTATATTAAAGACACAGCAGATTTTTTAAAATAATTTTATACATGGTATAATTCAAGAAATACTAATTGTAATAATTGTTATGGTAACCATGGACATAAAATCACTTTTTACTATGATTCCGAATGAATATGGCATTACTGCCATTAGGGAGCTCTTAAATAAACACAAATATGGTACGGGCAGGCAAGTTGAAACCTTATGTCAACTATTAGAAAGTGTCTTGGAAAATACCATATTTGTGTATGATAAAATGTATTATAATCAGACAACGGGGGTTGCAATGGGAACCCCCATTGCAAACAGCTATGCTACACTAGCTCTAAGTGAATGGGAAGATCAATATATAAATTCGGACTCTAGTTTTCAAACAGGACATGTGATGTTTCTAAAAAGATTTGTGGATGATATTTTTTTCACATGGAAGGGAAGTGAAATTGTCCTTATTGCATTTGTGGAATATTTTAACTCCACTACTGAATTTTTGCATTTTTCTATGCAGTATTCGGATTGTACCATACAATTTTTAGATGTTAACATATGGCATGATGGATTGTGAATACAAACTTCTGTTTATAAAAAGAATGTGAATAAAAATAAGTATTTATATAGGACCAGTATGCATCCGCCCATATTTACAAAGGAGTGGTTAAGAGTCAAACTATACGTATGAGTAGATTAAATACTGATGATGCTAATTGTGTTAGACAAATGGATGAAGCTTTAACTTCCTTTAGGATAAGAGGGTATGAAAATTAAATGCTGAATGAGGTAAAAAATATGCTTTATCAAATAGGCATACTGTGTGCACCCCTTTCTTTAGTGAAGGTGTTAATAATCAAAATAATAATAATGGTGATAAACAACCTACAAGTGCTTGTTACATTACGAGGTATAGTAGATGCAGTGATGGGATTAGAAATATTATAACTGATAATTGGGGCGTTCTTAAAAGTTTTTTCTGGTCAGAAGGACATAATCACTCTCAAACCAGTTTTTACTTATAGAAAATGTAGTAACTTAAATGATAGGTTATGTTATAAAGATCTAAAGCAGGTACAACCAAAAAGTAAGATAGCTAAATATGGCATTTTACCTTGCCATAATTGCTTTAGTTGCACATTTATAGAGACCAACAACACCTTTACTAATCCTCACAATAATAAGCCTTTGACTTTCAGGTGCTCAGTAACTTGTGGCACTAGCAACATCATATATTTAGCTACTTGCATGAAAGTTTTTATGTAGGCAAGTCCATTAGATGTCTCAAAGACAGAATTATTGAGCATAACTTAGAAATAAGAAGAGAGATATTAACTAATTCCCTAGCGAAACATGTTCAAGAAAATCCATCTCATAGTTTTAGATTTAGGGTCATAGAAATCATGACTAAATCACTTAGAAGAGGGAATGTTAACACGCAGTTAGAAAACATGGAACTTCAATGGATATTACGCTTACAGGCTGAGCACTTGCCAGGTTTAAATCAAATGGTTTCTATAAAACCTGTTTTAAAATTAAAACAAAAGGCTGTTTGATGCTGTAGACAAATAGGCTATTTCTGCTTTAGTAGAAAGTTGCTCAATATTAAATTTTCTATGAATTTTATAGATATTATTCAATATTTATTGCATGTATTTTTAAAGATTTTTAAGAGTTGATTGATATAATTATTTGATTGGCTGTGTGACTTAATTAACTAATTGATGAATGTACTTAAACTGTGCTTTTTGTAGTGAATTTTAAACACTGAGGAAGGATACTTGATATCCAAAAGCTTTGCTGCTATTAAAGGTGTTTTCTGTTTTATGTTGGGGTTAGTTGCTTTGTTCTTGGAATCTTGTGCAGCCCTCGCCATTACCCCATCATAGTCGTTCGTCTGTGAATCTGATGTCTCCATTCTCATTGTCCCCTCTCCATCATTATGTCAGTCTTGTCTGTCTTCAGTGTTTGTGTGCCCCTGCTACCTTCCCTAACCATCTTAGCTTCCTCTTACTCCCCTTACTTCTTACCCCTATTAACTTTCCCAACTTACTTTTTTTTCATAAATATAAAATGGGCACCTGACCCACCCCAAATCATCCCTCTTCCCCCTTTCCATTCCACTCTTTCACTTTTTTCCACCTTCTATTCGTCCCATTTCATCACTTTCATATATTCCAATTTCCAACCTTTACTTTGGTCAAAAAATAGATCAATACCATACCTCTCAACTGTCCAGATTTTCACAGAATGTCCAAATTTTTGCCTCATGTCTTTAGTCTGTTATTCATAAAATTTTGGCTTTCTTGTAAAACACTGAGGATTGAAGTCAGAACATAATGAAATACATTAAAGTTTCAGACTTAATGTTGTGTCTTTCGGCTTTTCCCGGTTAGGGGTCGCCACAGCAGAACTCCGGTCCACTAATGATTGGCAGTAGAGTTTTACGTGCTGGCTTGCCGGACCTAACGCACAACCTTCAACGAAGGAATGCCCATTTACGCATGTCACCACACAGAAGACGCTCTAACTGAGAATCGAAGGGCAACGTCTAACTGTGAGGTGACAACACTACCGCAGCACCATCACCGCATAAAATAAAGTTTCAGACTTAATACCCTTCAAAATCCATGCTAATACAAAACCTATTATTCTGTTAACTTTCTAAATTTATAAGAGCAATATTTAAAAATCATCCCTATTTTTAGTCCTTTGTCCCCCCCCCCCATTTATTGCTTTGCTCAGATTTTTTGTGCTAAGAACTTGAGAGGTATGATCAGCACATATGCTCCACGACCATTCATGGCTGTAACATAACTTTTTTCTTGTTGTTGCTACTTTGTGTAATGGATTGTGCAGCTCTTCATGATGTGTGCATTACAGATGAGTACTGCTTTGGCTTCCGGCTCCTTGCAGCTGTGATGCAGTACTACGCACATTTCTTGGAATCACTGCTGCAGCTAGAAGTGGGGTATTTAATGAGCTGCAGTTGTGCTGTTTCACCCACATATTCACTGTTAATGATATAGAGTCTCACTGCACGACCAAGGTTAATAGTGTTGCGCTGGCTGTGAGCATGCCACCTTCTTTCTGATTCCCAGCCACATTCTCTGTAATTGTTATATATAGTGTATGTATTCTTTATGCTTCCAGCTTTGTCTTTAATAAGTTGAAATAACAAGCTTTAAAAAGGAAAATAGGAACACGAACCAAGCCAAACAATACTATAGCTCTCATTTACTGGCTTACCTCTGATAGAGCTTTTGAAATTTCTAATATTCTGCCTCAGCAAGATTCTTAATTTTCTGAAAACTGCTGTTGGCATAACGGAATACTGAGGATATGAAATGCTAAATAAGTAACGCCGATTCCCTGACAAGACTTTGACTCCATTGTGATCAGCACTCAGTAGTGTTTTCACAAAGGAGGGAAATGACTAAATTATGAACGTATTCGCAATCAAAAATCTATACAACAAAAATGAGTTTTTGCAGGGAGCATGCCCCCCAGCATTTCCCAATGTGATAAGCTGCAACCCCACCTCCACTTCTGCTTGTGCATAATAATTCAAAGGTCACACCATCTTTGGGAAAGGAGAAATCCCTGGATAGCACAAGCTCTGTCTTTTGGGGAAAAAGTTGGAAGTCATGCACAACTGATCACTCATACAGTAGCTGATTTTTACTGTCTCAAAAGCAAGCCTAGATAATGTCAGACCATATAAATATACATTTTGAAAATGTTTATCTGTTACATATTTACATTTGTCTGAGTGTCTCTTCATTGATCACAATTAACCACAACAGCACTTTCTGTCTTCTGAGGAGACACATGCCCTATGCAGGTGATAACCTCCTGAACTCTCTATTCTATAACTCTAAAATCACACCATCTTGGAGAAAATGTGACAAGTTCAAAGTGTCACTTCATCTACTTGTGCATGACTTTTAAATAGGCTAGATGGCAAACAGCTAAATTTGATAAGTCCAGCAATACAACTGCTTCTCCAATATTCCCTGTCACAACGAAAGAGAAGTATTTAACTTTTTGCCATCTGTCTTAGCGTTTTCTAATCTCTCTCATTTAATTTGTGAAACAACTGGTTATGATGACCAACTTTATAATCAGAAAATCAGTTTCTCTTTTATTTGACTTTTTGATTTACTAGCATAAAACACATGCAGTATGCCTGGATATCTGAAATGCAACATATAAGTTCCTATTATATTGCAATCTCTTTGTGTTGGTTATGGATACCTGGTACCAGTGTAACTTGGAACTATATAATTATCATGCTGGACAAGAGCCTTTGTTCCATTCTTCATTGCTATTACATTTAACCGCACATTTTTATTCTTATTTGGAACAAGCTCACACGACACACTACCTATTTATTTTCAACTTATACAGGCTTTATCTGTTAGCTGATTAATTCAAGATGCATTCTGTACAGAGCAGTAATGTTGCTGGTTATCATTTAAAATATTAGGAGTACAATACACCTGATTCTTTATTCTGTCTGGCAGTTGATACAGGGGGTTAAGGAGCTGCTAATAAGCTGTTTGCTGTGGTCCATTGGGGCAAGGTTCAATTCCTTTAGACTCCATTGCCATACTGTATGACTCTGAGCAAGTCGCTTTACTAAGCGCTACCAGATTGAGTCTGAAAAGGTCCATGGAGATCAGTGCTCTACCCCAGTCAACAAATAGAAATATAATAAAAAAAAATTCACTATGGCTGCCTAACATTGCCTGCTTATATATGACAATGCTGATGTTACATCAGATGACACCATTTCCAGGCCACAGGTGGCTTTGTTGTCACCCTATCCTACCTCCCCACTAATATAATGCCCCAGATTAAACAACTTCAGTGGAAAAAAAAAAGATCAATGAATCTGTGTTCAGTCTTTTTATATCAAACTAAATCACTAATACTGATAATTTCTGCCTAAGCAAAGAATACCCTTAACCATAAAGGAAATTTACAAACCTCAAAATAGTTAAAAATCCAGAACGACATCTCTAGAGGCTGAAACAAAAGAGATATTACATGTATTGTAATAAGACTAATCATGCTGTCCAAATTATTTTTCTAATTACATAGTTATTGAAGCATTGGGTGCAATGTCTGCCAGTTTCTAAATTGTGTCGATTCCATTTAAAATTCCTATAGAGCTTAAACAGGAGATGATGTTGTTAGCATGTAAACATTTAATGAAATACCCTATTGAGATTAAACGTCTGTAACAATATACTGGCTTGCTTTTAGCATATTTGTCAATAATTAATCACATCTTGATTTGTAGCATGCATGCAGCTGACATGGAAATACATAAACAGTATAAAATGTATATCATTTAAAAGTGTTACTGTATTTTGTAGTACAAATATATCTTTAGGTGTTTTTCTCTAGGAAGGTAAAGGAGTCATGAGTTGCAACAGTTGCCAAACAAGCAGTAGTTCTTCATGTACATTTATTAGCATTCATGACCACTCTGAAGAAGAGATCCTTTACTTATGTATATGGATATATTTCTTTAATGAATAACATATTCTACTGGACTTTATGATGTGACATATAACTGAAGAATAATAATATATTATAAGAAAAAGAATCAACTAAATCCAGATATGTGGTAAAAATAGCCACCCAGGTGAAGGATAACCACAATGTCTTCTTTAGTTATGTTAAACTATCAGAAATAATGCCCACCATTGGGCAGGGCTAATAGTAAATGATGTCACACAGTCACATTTAGAGGACATAAGTTACTATTTGATAAATTCAGCCTGAATGTCTCCTCTTTCCTATATTCAAAGATTAGATGTCTACACCTACATCCCCAGACCTCACAAGAAAAAGTTCTGAAGGTGTTATGTAAAGCCACAAACACAATGTCTATGGGGGCAAATAACAAACTGTGCTGCCTCCTGGTCAGCCTGAAATATGACTTGTCTGATCCCCTACAGAAGCTATACAATATCAGACTCAAAACAGATGGACGCCAGCAATCAGTAATCTGGGATGATAACCTATCACCTCACCTCCCAGTTACTCTCAGAGTTCCCCAAGGGTCTATCCTTGGCCCCCTATTCTCACTTTTCACTAACAGCCTACATACTGCCACCACACAAGCATCTCTTATACAGTACACAGATGACTCTACTCTCATCTGCTCTGCCCCCTCTCTACCAGAACTACAACAAATCACACAGGAATGATTCTCTTCTGTAGAAAGCTGGCTAGCCAATGCTCAGCTCCTACTCAACCCAAGTAAGACAAAACTTCTCCTGTTCCAACCTTCCAAAGCCACACAAAACACCCCCCACTTCAACATTCTCGCCAAAGAAAATACCATCATCTCTCCATCAGAACACACAAAATTACTTGGTGTGGAAATAGACAACAAACTTAGATTTGACACCCACATATCTCTCACAATAAAAAAAGTTCACAAGAAACTTGGTGCATTATATCGAAGCTGCCAATTCCTAACCAAGACAGCTAGAATTTCCATAGCCAATTCCCAGCTAATCTCCACCCTACTCTATGCATCCCCCATACTTACCAACCTTAGACAGACAGACCTACACAAGCTGGATGATTGTTACAACAAAATTGCTAAATTTGCCACTGGAACCTCCTACCGCAGCCATCACTGTATCTCCCTTAAAAAACTAAATTGGCTAGAACTCCCACAACTCCTTCACTTTAATCAATTCACCCTCACTCATAAACTTATTAACCACCCCCATAACATCCCTTCCCTTCAAACCCTTCTCCAACCCTATCACTTCACTAGGCCTCTAAAATCAAGCGACAAAAATCAACTCACTGTTATCAAACCCAAAAACGCAGCAGGAGAAGCCATATTTTCATGTACCATATCTAAACTTCGGAGCAGTCTTCCACCCTCTATAACTACTCTACCTTCCAGCAGCCTTTTCAAAACTGCGGTCAAATTCCACTTAAATTTGCACTGGCTTTGTCCTTGTTCTAATCCAGACTAACACCCCCACCCTTACCCCCCCCCGCCACCTAGACTCTTAACCCGACTATACTACTGCCACTACTAACCACAGTCAGAATTAGGTAGTTGTCTTTACATACTTTAAAATCTTGTCTGACAACTTTGTTACTAATATTATAAACAAGAAACTATCTTAACTTGCAACATTTACTGTATATGCTGTTGATAATCAATATCTTTTTGTTGTATTAAAGCCAACAACCTGTAATGTTGATTACTATTGCTGCAACTTTGTATCTCTATTTATCATGTACATGATGCGGAGCTTTTCTCCCTGGGCATCTGCTGAAAAAGGACCTGCGTCCAGTCGGAATTTCCCGGTAAACAAATGTAAACTAAAACAAAAAAATAAAATAAATTCCCTTGTACAAAGGTAGAGCTTCAACAGACCTGGGTAATTATCATCCCATAAGCCTAACCAGACTTATCTTTAAGGCTGTGATAAGGACCATTACAGAATTAATAACTAAAGATATAGAAAACCTTCATACTTTCAACCCAACACATTTTTTGTTTCAGTCAAGGGAAGTTCCTGCCAACTTAGCCTGGTTGACTTCTTCAAAAAAGTTACTGAATCAATGAACAAATGCAAAACAGTATACATACTGCATATCTAGACCTTGCATTCAAAACAATCTCACATTCAGGTATCATAGAAATACTCCCCCAGCTAAATGTCAATCCCTGTGTCATTTGTTATATAACAAATTGGATCATAAACAGAACACAAGAGGTTAGGGTGGGTGGTTCTATCTCCTCCAAAAGACCTGACACTAGTAGTGTACTCCAGGGTTCAATTCTTGGGCAACTCCTCTTTCACATTTACCTCACAGAGGTCAAAGCTAATGTTCAGGATTTGTGAAGACATCAAGCTTCTCTAAGAATCCCAAGTAAATTGCTGGTGTCAAAACCCTGGACTAAAACTAAATGGGAAGAAGTGTATATCTGAAACTTTAGCAAACATGACTCCTTTTGCAACTATCACATTGGCAACATACACCTGAAAATTGATTCCTTAGTTAGGGATCTAATAACCTATGACGACAATTAACTGTCCTTTGATGACTATATATCCACTGTTGTAAGCAAGTTCTTCTTCATTCCAGAGTTTATATCTTAAGGTATTACATTCAGGTCAAGGGATGTAATGATTCCACTGTAATCACCACTCATTAGGACAGTTATTGAGGATAATGGTCCTTTCTGGTATATATGTGTCCAAACATTTGTCAAAACTGGAATGACCACAGTGCTTTCTCACTAAAAAAACAAGGGACTAAATCATAAAAACTGTGCAGAACATCTCAAAATCTAGTACCTTTTCCTTTTCTCCAAATAATACAGGCTACTGAGAGGCAACCTCTGCTTCACATATAAAGCTTCAGCAGACCCTGTTCTGTTAGATGTATTTTACATTCATAAGTCCACTGGTATTGTAAACACCCACTTAAGGGTCTCAGTATATTTTGCAAAATACACAGAACTGTTATAAAAGGATTAATGTCACATTTGTATGCTGGAGCTAGATCTATTATAAGTCCTCAAAGCTACAAACTCCATAAACAAATCCTATACAAAAACATGCCAATGGTTTAAGTACATATCTGTCATGAAGCAGGCAATTGTAATTGAAAGGTTTTTGAGCAAATGGCCAAAAAAAAGTAAAAAGCATGCTTTATTCTAACGCTGAAGTCACTGCATCTTGGGGAAACAGTGTTCAGCAACAGTGAAAAGCTGTCTTGCTCTTCAAAATCCTTCCTATATTGACAAAAGGATAACATGAATAGTTACTACTGTGAGCTTCAGTGGCTGCAGTATGAAAAATATCATATCTGGTTACAGCATGCAAGTTACTGCTATAGCAGCAGTGCCTGCTTGTGTACATAGCTGACCAACATAATATATGGTTCACATACTTAAGGAGCACACTAGGGTCCTATAATGTCATTTTGTATTTTGGATGAATTCAGAAATATAAATATGAACAATACAAAGTCACTGTTTTTCATGGTGGGGGCAAAACAATCTACATGCCCATTTACTTAATATAATCAGGACTGAGGTGACTGCTTTTCAGGGAAAATGGAAATGTTAGTGAATCACTTTCTGACTGCTTTTTCACACATGCACCTCAACCTACTACCAGCATTCATTCACAGTGTACATCAGCATGGTATTGTGTGATCTGAGTAGAAAGGTAGGCTGCAAACTTACAAATTTAATGCTTTTAATTATTTCAAAGTTTTCTAGTTAAACACCCTCATTAACCAAAAAGTTCACCTTCTTCCTTAAGAGTCAAAAGAAATGTATCTGTATGTTGTTAATGCTGTTACTGTAGTCAGCATGTTGTTTTGTAAAATTCTTTTACAGAACAAATTTGTCCAGAATGAAAGAAACCTGTGAGCATTCAACAATTCTTTGATTACTTGCATTTGCTTTGCTCATTTGTAGCCACAAATGTGCTTTCTTCAGCATCTTGACCTACAAAATTGTTTTTCGTATGAAAGCAACTATAAATAAAAAACACACTAAGCATTATGCCTTCATTTTATTTTATCGTTAAACATAAATTATATTTTGCATTGCATCCATGAATCAAGCAGCATGTATCCCTTCACATTGAACAATAGTGTATTAGATTAAACTCAACAGGCAGTGTACACCTAACAAAATAATGAGTGTGCTGCTACTGTGATAAGAGGCTTACAACAATCTTCAAAGCTTATATTTAGATTGCCAGCTATTTCATAGGGTCTGTTATATACTGCAATTGAAAAACAATGTTTTCTTTTATAATCATTCAAACCATGACATGAAGTGAAGCAGGGTATGAAAACAGACATTTGGTGATGCTGAATGATGCTTTCCAAGCTGCATATTTGTTATAGAGGCTAGAAATGTATGGAGAAAGCACGGTAGAGTAAGATATGAGGGGATCAAAGAGGATAAAAGAGGACATAAATGTACACTGGAGACATGCTAAGGAAAATGAAAGATGATACTAAGAACAAACAATGGAAGCTACAACTTACTCTGGCTGATTTTTGTATTTATACGACAAAGAGAAATTATGTAAATGCAATCAGATACCTTATAATTGTAGATCATCTTTAGGTATATGTGTGTGCATGTGTGAGGCTATATGGTAGTTAATTTTCAATTGTCAGAGTCTGTTGTATGTCTATGAGTCTTTCCACTCTTCAGATACAACTGACTTCCTTGGTTTTGTCTAAACTCCTGCAATGAATTCACATCAGTTATGCTTTCACTTATAAATCAGCAGCACTCATTTGAGTGTTTGTTTGGCTTACCTTGTACTCAACTACTAAACAGTTTTCTACAACTTAGTAACTTAGTGTAAGCTGAAGGACTCTAAACCAGCTCTAAATGTACTTTTTTATTCACATTCTACAATGTGTATATGGAAACTGCATTAATAACCCATGTAATGCAAACAAAATGGAAGGTGGCTAACAAAGTCAGGCTGTTATTAAATCATAAACTACATGCTTCAGCTGAAGCAAAGTTCACTTTTTTTGTTTTTTTCTGTTCTTACACTGGACATGACATACTCAGTGTATGCATCCTTTCGTGTTAAATGTGACTGGAATTCATAAAGATAAACATTATGGCAAAAATATGGCACTTTGCACCCAGGTGTATAAATTAACAATAGTGCAGCACTGAAGACCTGTTGAAGAGATACCTTATTGTAAGTTTGGTTAGAAATCTATCCATATGGCACACATCAGAGTACCTTATCACTAGGAGGTAATGTTTTAACAAGAGTCAAAGGTACTTAATGAATTTGTCTTGTCCTGCGTATCAGAAATGTTGTTTCCTGTTGTTCCACTTGCTGTATAATTCTAACTGGACTTTCATTCCAGTCTCATACAAACCTAGATTCATAGAGTCTTACTAGGCTAATGACCTTGGGGGTTTTCTAAGCATAGCCAGTTTTTCCCAAAAGAATAATGATGTCCTGTATCCAAATAGGACATTGAGGGCCCAGCATGTATAAGTTACGTCTGTCTATAAGGGGCATGGGTGTCAAGCCCTGTGTACATTTCTTACTCCCCATCCACTGGTCTAGGTTGTATTTAAGCTGGGAAGTAGACAAACTCAGCTTCACATGAATGAGAAGCCTGTTCCATAGGAGGGGCAGTCTCTGCGTCACAAATCTGTCTCTCCGGCATGTTTTGTTTAAGTTACAGACAAAATTCAGGTCTCTTGTATTTCTGGTACTGTTTCACTCATGAATATGCAGGAGATTCATAAGTGTGGGGTTTGTGGATGCCTTGTAAGTCCCCTCAGTAATCTATAGGAGCGTGAGTAGAGAGACAGAGCTTTAAAGCACTCTTCATAAGGCTGGTTTGTTATACCTTGTATTGTTATTGTAAGGAACCTCTGAGGTCACTGTAATTTCTGCATATGCCTTGTCAGATACATGCCAAGGGAGCACTGTACTCTATGATTGGTCTGATAAGGGTGGAGTACAGTAGTGGACTAATGACCTCTTTGGACATAGATGCCATATCCTTACTTGCAAGTTAAACAACATAAAAGATTTCCTCTCCCCTGTGGCCATGTGGTGGTTGAATGTAAGGCTACTGTCTACTTGTGTACCCAGATCCCTGGCCACTCAGACTCTTAGGGCCATATTATCAACATAGTAATTAGCCAAGATGGTTGACTTCCCAAAGGGTGCAATTATGCATTGCTTAGCACTGAGTTTAAGACCATGGCTTTGGTACCATTTATTAGTCATAGGTTCATAGGTTCATAGGTTCATACTAGGCTATCTGCCCAAGGGCATTTATAAGCCTAGCCCATAGTTATGTGGCTTTCGCCACCCCTTTAGTTTGAATAAAAACTATGCCTATCATTTTGCTGTGCCTCTGTCAAGCAGTGACACTGAAGTAATCCCTGGGGTATATCTGCAATCTCCCATCCATTGGTCAAGATTCCTCTTGAACAAGGCCAGAGAGGTGCTCTGCCTCACATGTACCGGGATTTTGTTCCACAGCATAGGGAGTCTCTGGGTGATGAATCTGTCCCTCCAGCACGCTCTATTTATAACCGTGTCAAGGTTTAAGTCTCCCGCCCTTGTGGTTCTGAGGGATCTAGATTTTTTGAGGTGAAGCATATTCATCAAATCTGGGTTTGACATGGCCTTATATGTCAGGCACAGGTCACCTCTGAGCAAGCGGTATGAGACTGAATAGAGCTGGAGTTCTTTCAGTCGGGCAGCATAAGACATATTTTTGAGACCCTTTATCCTTTTGGTGAGGAACTTTTGGGGCCTTTCAAGCTGCAGCAGGTGTCTGGTCAGATACATTCCGAACGGGGCATTGTACTCAATCATAGGTCTAATGAGTGATGAGTCAGAAATAGACTTTCTTGAAGAAGGGTCTATATTATAACATCAAAGTCTTAAAACTTCGAATGTTATAATATTGACCCCTGTTCAGTGAATGCTTGAACTAGCAAAGCTGCAGAACACCAAATACTTTCCTAGGGAAAGTATTCAGTGGGCCGTTTCTGTGGCTTCGCTATTTCCTCGACTGTGGTGTGAACGGACTGAGGTAAGGTGAGTGTGTGATAGTGATCTTAGGGATAGGGAGCAGGTAAGGTGAGTGTGCGATAGTTAGGGACCTTAGGGTTAGGGAGCGGGTAAGGTGAGTGTGCGTTAGTTAGGGACCTTAGGGTTAGGGAGCGGGTAAGTTGAGTGTGTGTTAGTTAGGGACCTTAGGGTTAGGGTTGGGTTAAGGTAAGTGGATAGCTAGTAGTGTATGTACGGTTTAGTGTAGGGTAATGTGAAGTGTGTATGTGTGGATTATATATTTTGGTGTGCTTGTGCTGTGTGTGCATATTCTTGGAACAGCAAATTTTTTCCATTGGAAAAAAATTGTTGTTCTGAGCATTCGAGTATATCACATGTTGAGATTCCAAGGTCGAGCTTATGGTGTTCGATCTTTTGGAATTTCGATAATGTGATATAGACCCCTTGAAGAATGCTAGCATCTGCAGGGTAGTTGATGATAACCCCTAACCTAAAATCATCTGCAAACTTAGTCAGCCATAAACCTTCATCATTTGCTTCCATTTCAGAGAAATACATGCCAAAAAAGGAGTGGGACCTGTACCGAGCCATAGGAGACTCCACTAGTGACTGGCATGTTGGTGGAGGTGGCCTCTCCTGTTTTGACCACCTGGCTCCTATCAGTGAACCATTTGGCTATCCGGTGGGTGATAAAAGGGTTTATACCTAAATTAGTGAGCTTGTCTATAATGCCTGAGTGGGGTATTATATCAAAAGCCTTGGCCAGGTCAAGGTATGCTGTGTGCACAGTCTTGCCTTCATCCAATTCTTTGGTGATCTTCTCAAAAAGTCCACCAGATTTAATAGGTATGACCTTCTTTTAACAAAGCTGAACTGTGATGGGTCCAGAATTTGGAGGTTCCCTGTGTCCTCATTTATCATGTCCATGATGATTCTTTCCATGGCTTTACATATGAGGCAGGTCAGACTTATGGGCCTGTAGTTACTTGGATCAGTGGTTGGGCCTCCTTTAAGCAGGGAAATGACTCTACAGCCATCTTCCAATCCTTGGACACAAAACCTGACTGCAGGCTCCAGCTGAAAAGTGATTCAAGAGTACCAGAGAGGTCATGTTTTATGCTATTTATTAAGTATCCTAGGATGTTTTTGGGGCCTGTCAATGCAGTGTTTTTGGCCTTGGAAAGTGCATTGATGACCTGTTCCCTAGTAATGGTTGGGGGGATTGTGGTACATGATATTTCCTTTGGACTCTTGGGGGGAGTGAGGAGAGAAATTTGAACTGAACCTGTCAGCCATACAGTTGGCAATGGCCTCTGGTTCAGTGTGCATGATACCATTTACAATAAATTCTGGGCATTGTTGCCTATTTCCCCTAAGGTTACAGACATAGCTGTAGAAAGCTTTGTGGTTGTCTCCTGTCTGAGAATCAATTTTTTCTTAAAATTTAGCCTTTGAAGTAGAAATTAATCCTCTTAGATGACTGTTTAGATTGGCCAGGGGGCTTTTAGTATGTATAGCTTTGTTCCTCCTGTGCTTGGCCAAGATATTTCTTCTTTTGTTGTATAACCAATTGCTACTGTGATTCCACTAGGGTGGCTTGTCTTTTGAGTTTGTCGTATTCTTAATACAAATGGCCACAGCTCACTCAATACAACTATCAATATGGCTATACAGAGATTTTGTAAATAGCTCAGCATATGCTTTGGTGTTTACTGGGTTTGGAGATGCTTGGAATTTAGCCAAGGTATCTTCTAGCAGACAGATGTTAGATGGAATAATTCTTAAATGTTTTTGGTTTCACTGGATCCCAGAATTTAATTTTTATTTCAAGCAATACTGCCATACGGTCAGATCTGACAAGCAAAGACATTACATTGGGTGAGAAACATTGGCTTCCATGTTTTTGAGAACAAGGTCATGGATGTTTGTACCCCTGGTAGAAGAATGGACCAACTGTTCCAGGATGTTGGCATTAACAAAGTTTAGAAATCACTAGGCTTGTGCTTTAGAAGTGGTGTAAGATCCCAATTTATAGAGCGGTAATCAAGATCCCCCCTATAAATATCATAATGGGTTGAATGGTGAGAGCCTCTAGTACATTAAGATAGATAGTATGGATTTCCTGGGACATGGAAGGGGACCTATAGGTTGCAAGTATATGGTAGGAGATACTATTTATGGTGAGTTTCACATGCACAAGTTCTAGAGGGTCATATACTTTAACTAGTCTGGATGTGAGGTTGGTTTTAATATAAACTAAGACTTCTCCAGCGTTAGTTCCCTCATGTGCAGTAGCTGGTCTAAAGGTGTGAAAGGCATTATAACTTTGCATTGCTGGAGAAGTCTCAATGACTTTAAACCATGTCTCCATTATTACACAGATGTCTACACTCTCAAAGGAGAGGGAGACTTGCAGGGAGTAGAATTGATTGTTAAGACGTCTAACATTGAGCCCTCAAATATTCCTTCATAGGTTCAGTTAAGTCAGGAGGTTTATCAGTTTGGCATTGCCAAAAAGGCATGCTGGGGGTTGAAAAGATCTTTGGCAATATCCAAAAGCCTAGACTGGATAAGTGCAGACCATCCCTGGCAAAGCAGCATGGTCTGTCAACTATGTCCTCCCAAGCCATAAAATGTTGTACCACCTTGGAATGACACCAGAAGCTAAGCCAATTGTTAAAAATCAATCATTTTTTGTTGGTAATGTGGCATTATCTTTGGGGAAGGTAGTATGCCTCTCAGTGCTAGGCTCATAGCTGCTGGGGACACATAATCAGTGATCTCAATCATGTCTAGCTTCATATAATCAAGGGAGGTATGCCTCATGTCAGTAAAACCCACCTGGACTATGACAGAGTCATGCTGGTACCTGTGATTCAATGACTTGAGTGCCTATGTGATTTAAGGATCCTAGCCCAAGAAAAGCAGCTAACCATGGCTCTCCCCTTTACTCAGTCTGGTGAGGGACACATTACTGTGTCTCATTACAGAATCACCAATGGCTAGGATATTTGGCTGTGCACTGGTTTGCCTTAAGGTCTTAGCAGCAGAGGCATTGGATAGAGTGTTACCATGTGTAGCTGTGGGTGCTGTTTTAACACAGTGTTTACAAGATGGCTGAGGACCTTTTTTGATTATGCTGGAAGGAGACCTTAGTGTTTCAGGAAGGATACATGTAAGTGCCTCAACATAAATTTTATTTGTAGGGTCTTTACCCTATGCAGTAGGTGTGGTGCAAGTGTCACTGACAATCTCTATAGGATTAGCTTGGTTGTATGAGAGAGTTTTGCCTCCAGCACTAAAGTATTTTTACACCACTCGCATACTTTATCTGTTTCATTAAGAATAAGTGGATTGTCAGTGTACATGAGGCAATTGCTACAATGTCTCAGAATACCCATCTCAACAAGATTGGCCACAGAGAGAATCGTGAAGTACATATCCATGTCTACTGATCTACTAGGAGAAGTGAGGGAAATTTTAATTTTATATAGGTCAACAAGACAAGGAACTTCATGAGCACTGCTCAGCTATGCACAAACTAGATGCTCTAGTAGTTAAAGAAATCTGTATAGACAGTAATGGCATTTTAAGGGAAAGTTACACTGTGAGAGATCTGCATCTACACAGATTACAGGGGGAATTACACTGTGAGATATTGGTAACTATACAGATCACTGCTAGGCACCACTGAGCAAGTTACCTCTCAAAGTCTTAGCACAATAAATCTGGACAAAGTCTGACTTAGTGGGGTGACAAAGACCCAAAAGTAGGGGCAGATTTTAAATATTGCTCTTAAAATTTAGAAAGTTGTTAAAAAAACAGGATTTGTGTTGGTATGCATTTTTCTGGAGGATATGAAGTCTGAAACAAATTTTATGAGGAACAGACTACAAACATGAGGCAAAAATCTGAACATTCTGTGAAAATCTGGACAGTTGAGAGTTATGTTGAGCAGAGAGCAGCAGCTCTCACTAAATTCTGTAAAAAAGGTAAAATAGAGCAGATATTCTATACAAAAACACTCAATTAATGCAGGTGTGACAAAACAATGTGAAAAACAAGTGCTAAAACAGTGAATATGGTAATTAAGTCTTAGGTTGCTCATAGGGTATGAGCCAAGCATTGTGCAACCACAACAATTAAATAGTAAAGATATCTGACAAAAAAAACTCCACAAACAAGGCCCCATGGCCAATTAAAAACAGTATATATACTCTTCTTTCCTTTATACTATCCTGAGCCAGAAAATAACTCTGGTCCCCTCTACTCTAAAGTGGAACCAATGCAGTTCTAACTAAAGACTGTAAAGAAGGTCAAAACGTGTAGATATTCAAAACATGAACACTCAATTAATGCAGGCATGACAAAAACAGTGTGAAAAAACAGTACCAAAACAGTGGACATGGTAATGACATCTCTCAACTCTCCAAATTTTTGCAGATTGTCCAGCTTTTTGACTCATATTTTGAACTCTTCCTCATAAAATATGTGGTTTTCTAACAAATCATTGAAGATTGAAGTCACTAAATAATGAACGACATTTGAGTTTCAGACTTCAGAAAATGCATGCTAAAGGAAAACCTTTTATTCTATCAACTTTCTAAGCTTTTAAGAGCAATATTTAAAACCTGTCACTACTTTTTGGCCTTTATCCCCCCCATTATTTTTAGGTTTGTCCAGATTTCTTGTATTAAGAGGTTGAAAGGTATGATGGCAATATATGTCTTAGCTTTTATAGAGTTTAGCAGAAACGAGCAAACACTCTTCTTCTCAAGTAGCATTGTCACAAAGCATTGCCAAATGCCCCAGGTGCAGAGATTCAAAATTTTAAACAAGCTAGCCCTCTAGCCAATCAAATAAAGGCACAATAAGACTTTCAACAGCAATTCCCAGTTCAGAAGGGTGTAAGCCATCCTCTCCTGCCACAAGAGTGTGGACCACAAACCTTCTTAATGAAAAACAACTGGTGCTTAAACCAGAACAAAGACACTTGCAGAATAACAGACACAATAAGCCTTCAGCCAGCAATGCCCAACTCAGACGTGTGTAAGCTACCTCTCCTGCTACAAGAGTGCAGACCACAAACCTTCCTTATCTAAGATAACTAGTATGGAGCCCAAGTGCTTAAATCAAAACTATGAAGCTTAGAATAACAGTGTATTTAGGCTACTAACAAGCAGTAATAAACAAACATTGTCCTGTGGGGTATCTTTCTCAGATTGGAGACTGCGCCATCTGCTACTCCGCCATCTCAGTACCTACCATGTTGCTTGCTTGTGTAAGAATTTCCACACTAAATCCTTCACTACACAGATGATCTATCACTTCAGTTTCTATTGGTTTAGTTTATTCTTTACTAAACTTCTTTTTTTTTATTTACATTCCACCTTTGTGGTCTTATGTTTTGTACTGTGAAATGTACCATATCTGGTTGTTTTACCTATATTTCTCTTCAAATATCTTTGGAGCTGCATTTTTGTATTTGGTTTTCTTTTCTATATAAAGTCACCCCATATTAGATCTTTTTTTTTCTTTTACATGCCCGTGTTTCTTTTTGTAACCTTTCAATAACCTCTGTATTTTGTTCTTTATTTTCTTACTTTCTCTGTCACTCCCTTTTCTAGGTGACCAAATGTTTTTCATCTAAATAATGCTTTTTCAATGATCCTAAATTATTCCATAGATCTTAAAAGTTGTTTCTGTGCATGTGTTTTTCCTGCCTCTAATTTCTCTTTTACTTTTTCTTCATATCCTCATCCAGGAAATTCTTTTTTTCTTTTTTTTTCTTTTGCCTAAGAGAAATAATACATCATTTTCCTTACACTCAACATTCCATTTTGTCTTAAGCAATAGCCTGAGTTGTAAATAATTAGTGATGTTTGTTCTTGTAAATGAAAAATGTGTCCATAAATAATATACATTTCTTTGTCGCTAGCATTATTAGCACAACTCTAACACCATAATATAAGCATACTACTGAATTATTTTACTGAAAGTTTGCAGACTGCAAATGACGGAGGGCTGCATAATAACGCAACAATTCCTTCATAGTCAATACTGGAAATAACATAACTGAAAGTATGAAATCCCCGAAAATGCTAGCACATAAAATTTTAAGTTATGACCGCAGAAAAAAATCATTAACATTCTTTTAAAAGGAATTGAACCTCCCCACCTCCAACATGGAGGCTCTGCCATAACACACCCGATCACTAACTATAGTATCCTAGAGGTTGCATAGCTCAGAAAAAAGGCAAATATAACATAAACAAATATCTTTTGCCTTTACTTGAATGATCTGTTCTTGGAAATAGTATGAAATGCCTTCAGCAATAAAGCGACGTCTGGCGCACTGAAGTTTTGACTGTCCAAGAGTTTGCTTAAAGTTGCATGGCACTTCAGTATCAAAAAAATGAAGTGCAACAAATGATACTGTTTTTCAATGGGGAGGTAGCTAAGTTAGCAAACAAATAATACAGATACATCTGTGCCACATAAAAAATACAGAGATGTATTCTTTAAATCATACATCCTTCCTAAGTGTTTGCACCATGACTGTAGTCTTTTCCTATTAAGTTTCATTGTTTATGTGTACCACATTTTTAGCTGTAAACATTTGTGGGTCTTCTAAAAATGTTAAGTGTTACAGTTTTTGCTAGAAAAACCTGTAAAGGGAGACAGGAACAGAGCCATGGTAAAGGCTCTTGCTGAATAGATACTTTTGAAAAATTAATCTGCTCACATCTTCTAACTGACATTGTATGCATTACTTTTAGAAATGTCAGACCATGGAATTTGCTTAGTAAATTTGAATGACAAGCTATAAGGAGTAAGCAGATAGATGCAGAAACAATGTTGTGCATTCTGTAAATCAAGCAATGCTGACAGAACTAGGGAAAATGGTTTAAAACGTCCAGTGATCACACCCACATGTATATGGAAAAAATAACAAAGCACATAAAGGGGAACATACAACACAAACAGAGGCAGACTTAGCTATGACGTTCAACGCAGTGCACAAAACATACCATATTCAGAACACCGCGTGATGTTGCCATGTTGTCTGCTGCAGAACAGCAGTAGTACAGTGACTGCACAGGCTGCAAATGAACATGAATGTGGTAGGAATTTCTAGTCCTGTTGTAGGGCATGCAGCTATATGGAGAGACACAATCCAAATACAAGGATATACTGGCAGCAACATATCATAGAACATAGAGCAACCACACTGCAATATGTGTTTCCACCATAATAGAAACATACGCATGTCCACATAAGAATCATGTTTGACCTGCAGTAGGATCATAAAAATAGATAGGTGGTATGTGTACCCCAATGAATACTCTTACCCCACTACAAAAGCACAGAGAAAAGGGAACAATACAGATGCCAAAGGATATGCAGGATATGTAAGGCTGTGACAACACTATCCAGACAAATGTAATGTCAGGGACACAAACAGGACAGTGCTATTATTCATTATCTGTGCTATCTATGTTACTGTTAATACTGTGTTACCATCAATAAATGCCATGTGTGACACAGATGACATGGAAGGTACAAGTATGTGCGAGGAAAAAATAGCGGCTTTCCAATTGTTCCATAGAATCAGCATGTTTGAGTGAATCTGCTAAGGAAATCTCATATTTCTTTGTCAGACCTTTTTCATCTACCTCTCATAATTTCTTATGTCCTCCCTTTGCAGTTGATTATTAACCTCAGTATTTCACTTTAAGAAAAACCCACAAACCTTCTTCCCATTTTACAAATAGCCATGAATACCTAAACTTATCTGCTGACATTTCAATCCCTATTCTTATCTTTCACTCTGATCAGAAATACTATTCCCAAATGAAAAGTCTCATTGTTGTTCTACTGCACAAACAGGACACTTTGAGTATTACAATCATTCCTATCAACTGTACAGATTTTCACAGACTGTCCAGATTTTTGCCTCATATTTCTGGTTTGTGATTTTTCTGGCAAATCATTGATGAGTGAATTCAGAAAATAATAGCTGACATTTGAGATTTAGATTTCATACCCTTCAGAAAATTCATGCTAATGCAAAATTTGGTATTTTATCAACCTTTCAAGTTTATAAGAACAGTATTTAAAAATCGTCCCTATTTTTGGGCCTTTGCCCCCCCCCAACTTATTTATGGCTTTGTCCAGGTTTCTTGCTGTAAGAGGTTGAGAGGTATGATGACAGCCACTTCTGTCCTTTTGCCTTCCACCCCTCTCCTTCATATAAAGTGACAAAAAATACATCCATTCTCTGCATTTTCAAGACATATCTGCTGGCAATGCCCTCTTCAAATCTTAACATAGTGGTTTTAGCACTTAAACCACCCTAATCACTGTTAACCTTTTCTTTTTTTTAATTTCTCCAAGTCTTTTGGGTTTCTAATACCATGACGGGAATGGACCCCATTCCTTAGTCAAAGTACGATTAAAGTTCATGAAATTAGTATTTTTTCAGTCTTTGATGTCATCCAGAAGTGCTCTTCACAATACCTGCAATGTGCCCAGTAATGACTCCTTCTGCAATCCATACGGGGATATATGTATTGGTAACATATCCAAATACGATTGTAGATTCTTTTTTATAAGACCCAGTTGCTCTTACTCCTATTGGAACTGTCTGGTTATCTTTCTTCCACATTGCTCTAATATTTGCCTGCAAATCCTGATATTTTATGATTTTTTTATCTCTCTCTGTACACAAGACACTGTAGTCACTGGGTGCGGCAATTTCAAAGATTAATGCTACTTTTGTCTTCTTTTCATGGACCATTATATCCAGTTTTCTAGCATCTGTCTTTTGAACTGTTGGTAAAGGGTGTTCCCATGTGATGTAGACTTCATCATTTTCTATGATGCTTTGTGGCTAATGTTTCCAGTGTTTTTCATCCACTTCAGTACCATAATGTTTGGACAATCTCCAGTGCAACAGTCTTGCCACATTATTATGCCTTTCAGTATACAGTCCTTCTGCAATTAGTATGTCACAACCAGCAACAAGGTGTGGTGTGCACTGTTTTCAATTCTTTTTTACAAAACCTACATTTGACTGTTTATCCCACAAGTTCAATGGACTTCGTAAACCAATGTGTACGTAGCCCACTATCTTGGACCACCAATATTAAACTTTCATCTCTTGGTTTGAATTTGCCTCTCCTTAACCATTCTTGTGTTCAATCCTGATCAACATGAGGTTCTTCCAGAAGTTTTCTATACTTGCAACAATATTTATGCATTTTCTACATTTCTTGCCTTCTCATCTGGTCCTTCACTTAATATTCTTTCTTTTGTTTTTTTGGCAGATTCAGTTGCTGCCTGATTTTTATCTACTTCTGGTTTGATTTCCATTCCTGACTGACACCGATATGCTTTAGCTAAATTAAGCAGAGATGTCATCTTAGATTTATTCTCTTCGTGTTTCAAAACTTTCACTATATTTGGGTCTTGTGAGGCCAGCAGATATGTGTTCAGTCCCACGAATGCAGATCTATACATGTAATCAATTTCAAGGAGGCCCATTCCTCCTATAGAATGGGGAATATATAATCTTGGTATGCACTAATTTTTATAAATCATTTGGTGAGCATGAAGCATCCTTCTTGTTTTCATGTCTAATCTATTCAACATGTTTTGGGACCAGTCAATCACTCCAAAACTGTAAGTTAGGACAGGAAGAACAAATTGGTTTATAGCTTGAATTTTGCTCCTAGATGTCAACACTGGTTTTAGGATTAATTTAGGTCCTCTAAAGTATTCCTTATGAGGTTTTATTCACATTTGTTCATGTTTTATTGTTGATTCTTCATCAATTCCTAAATATTTATAGACTCCCTCTTGCTCAAGTTCTTTTCTATCACATTCTTGTCCCAAACTGATGTTTTCTTGGTGCAGTGGTTTTCCTGCTTTAAAGGCTGATTTTGCACATTCATCAAGACCAAATGGCATTATTAAATCATCTGAAAAAATGTTGACAACTTGCAGTTGTGCTTTCAGTGCCTAATCTGATGAGCTATACAGTTTTAAATCTTTGACAAGGAGAAGACGAGAGGTCTTTATACTGTTGTATAGAGCCAAATTATAGCCATGGCCTAAGCTAAGTAGACAGCTTAATGGGTTAAGGGCAAGACAGAATGGCAGCAGTGACAGAGTCACCCTGGAATATCCCCCTTTGAATTTTTATCCCTTGTGTAATAATTTATCCTTTATCATGGCTTAATTAAAAAGTGGCCTGCCACTGTTTCATGGTCACTGTAATGTAGTTGATCAGTGTAGAGTGTATCTTATACATTTTTAGCACTCTTTTATCCATGAATGTGGGATACTATCAAATGCTTTTTTGTAGCCAAGCCATGCCATACTTATATTCTTCCCATTTTTACAGTTCTCCACTAAGACTTTATTTAACAACAAATGATCCTTTGTTCCATATGACTTTTCTTTTATTGCCCTTTTGTTCTATTGCTATAATTGAGTTTTCTTCTAAATGACTATAAACTCTGTTGCGTCATTTCCAGTGTATCATTTATACATCATCTGAAGCCAAGTTATTGGTCTTTAATTTTTAGGGTAGCTTGCAGGTTCACTCTTAAGTAGCAGTATTGTTTTTCCTGTTGTTAGCCAGGTTGGTGTCTGTTCAGGGTGTGCATATAAATAGTTCTTACTCATGGCTAAATCTTTCTGCAAAGATGTTAGTTAATACTTTTAACCAGAAGTTAGGTACTACATTTGGGCCAGGGGTTTTCCAATTAGAGGCTTTTCTTCACTTTGTTTCAATCTCGCTGGCCATTACTTCATCCCATTTCACATCCTGTACCTTTAAACCTCTTGTTCTTTCTTTTAATTCTTCTGTTCATTTAGCATTTTTGTTATATTCCACAGGATCTTCATAAATACTTCTCCAAAATGTATCTATTTCTTCTTTTTTTGCTGGTCTTTCAATTCCTTCTACATTGTTTCCCAATTCTCTATAAAACTTTTTTGGGTCATAAATAAATTGCTTAATTTGTACTTTTCCTTTATGTTTATCTGTGTATCTTCTAAGTTTTTTTGCCTGTGCTGAGATTTTTAGTTTGTTATTTCTGATAGTGCAAGATAGAGCCTGATCTGTTCTAATACAGTCCATTACTTTTCTCACATCTATCCTTCAAAGTATTTTTGTTGATCTGTTCCCTCTTCTATACTCTTCTTACAGTGACACTTCTTGTCTTAATTGCTTTAGAGTTTTCTCTATTCGATACTTCCATGATGGTATTCAATTTCTCCCGTTCCTTTTCCTCACTACCCTGTGTTCTTGTGGTATAACTTTACCAGTTATTAATTTAGCTGCGCAGTAATATATCCTGTTTACTTCTGCTTTATAGCACGGATCTCTATGGACAGCCGTGATTACTGTGTTCATTTGTTTTATCAAACTTCTGACAGTCTATTTCTTTCATTGATCTTAATATGGATTACTATCAAAAGACTGAAGTTCAGTAACATGACAGGCAATTCATCTACACTGGTATACATAACAATAAAGTCGACATGGTAAAGACCGACAGTTTAAAATTTCAAAAATAAAGCTTACACTGCTCGTTTCACAGTCTAGGGGCACAAACCATCTAGTCCATCAACTGTCAACATTAACATCAAAAACACTCTGTCGATGTTGCCCATGTTGATCAGATAACCTCATTAATATTCATGAGGTTGATGAAATGTGTCAGTGATATTACCATTCCCACTTTCTAACATCGAGATTTTGATTGTAATCCTCTTAATATATCTATCTATCGCTATTAAATCAAGCAACTCTTCTCGGAGCTCATTTTCTTCTAAACTGAGGGCATATTTTTTGTTTTCCATTCCTTGCAGGCATTTTATAGAAAGTTCTATAGCATTTTCCTGTGGCACATTCTCTTCAATTTCATCCTGTGCTAGCCGTTGCTCTGTCACATGAGAATTCACTGACCTATCACTCCTCAACATTGGCTGTGTCAGAGTTTTCACAGTTTCCTGTTCCTTTTCTTGCTCTCCAGCTTCAAGTAAATGTTTCTACTGGTTTCCTGTGGAAGGCTCCAAAATATCTTCATATGGCACCTGACCAATTGCTTCCCGTTCCACTGATTTCCCCTTAATTTGGATCTCCATTGCTCTATCCTGTTGTGGTACTTTCTGAATTACATTTTCTACACTGAATCCTTCACTTCACAGGGACTCCATAACCTCAGCTTCTATTTCTTTAACTTCTCCATTACTAATCGCCTTTTCTACTTTTCCTCTTGGTCATCTTATATTTTGTATTGTAAAGTTTTTCATGTCTATATTCCTTTGTCTGTTTTTCTCTTCAAATATCTTTGGTGCTGCTCTTTTTGCATTGATTAGTTTTGCTTTCTCCTTTGCATAGATATTACTCCTTATTAAATCTCTTTTTCTTTTCCATGTTTATATTTCTTCTTCAGATGTCTCCTGATCTTCCTGTTTCTCCTTATTTGGGGACTCGTTCCATCATGCTGTGATGTAACCTGTATTAGACCTTCCACACCAAATCCTTCACTTCACACGCACTCCATTACTTGAACTTCTATTTTTTTTAATTTCTACTTTACTAATCTTCTTTTCTACATCCCCTCTTTGGGAGATTGTTTTATTGTGAACTTTTCCATATCTAGATGTCTTTGCCTGTATTTCTCTTCGAATATCTTTGGGACTGCCTTCTTTATATTGATTAATTTGTCTTTCACCTTTGCATAAATATTGCACCATATCAAATGTCTCTTTCTTTCCCATTTCCATATTTCTTCTTTATACTTTTCAAAAATCTCTGAGTTTTGTTGTTTATATTTTTGCACTTCCTCAGATGCTTCTTTTTCCGAACAGATCAAAGTTTGTTGGTCTATAATTCGTTTTTCACAAATCTGTTGTATTAATGAACACAAATTTTTCTTTGAAGCTTCTAACAGTTTTATTTGTGGAAGTATTTTTCTTTCCTCTAATTTCTCTCTTAATCTTTTTGTATAACTTGTGTCTGGAAATTCTGGACTTTTTGCCTAATAGTAACAATACATAATTTCTTTTTTATCTTCAGTAGTCCACTCTATTGTCTTTATGGCTTTTCTTTAGCTTATCAGTTTTTGTGATTTTTGTGGACTGCTACTTCCTTCTACAACAGGAGGGCCATGCCCCCCCCCCCCTGGGCCTGGCCCCATTATAGGAGTGTTTCTGTGTCTTGAGGATTCTACACTGCCATTGTTTCCAGTCCTGGCACCAGTGCACCTACCAGGATTGGGCATTTTTTTATCCTGCGTCTTGTGCATCACGTTATCTTTTTTAATTTTTGACCTAGTTCTGTCCATCATATCTGCTATATAAATGTCTATATCAATGTCATCTTGGAGATATTTTGTGAAAAATAGGGTCCACCTCATGAAGGTACTCACCAAGACTTGAGGATGAATTCAGTTTCAGCAATGCTACTCTCCATTGTGTGCTGACTTATCATCTCTCCATTCCAACCCCATTCATTAACCACTTCCTTTAAGACTAACCTAATGTAAAGTAAGTCATATGTACCTTGTTTCTTAAAATGGGCAAAGCATTCAGTACAGTAAATTATGCTTTATTCTAATTTCTTTTTCCTTCCTTCTGTGTTGATTCATTGGTCCTCTTCTCTTTGGAATTTTTATAAATGATATGCCAAAAATGCTGTGAACCTGCTAAGTTTATTTAGTACACCAATTATTCTATCACATTCTCCTCCTATACAGATACAAATGATGCAAATGTTAGTTGAGCTAATTATGGGAACTGAAGAGAAGGCATCCCTCAATGAAAGGGTACATTCTAAAGAAATGAGGCTAGGAAATCTGGAAAATGCACAACCTGAGAAGAATTATAAACATTCTGTCAAGCTATATCACAAAGCTTCAAAATAGAGCAGTCTAAGGAGGTGAGGAAAAAGAAGAAACTTAACAACAAGAAAGACTTCACTAGTGTAGCAAAAGAGGAAGTAACAGAACCCAATCAGAGTTATAAACCCATTTCTGTTACTGTAAAATAAAAGAAGACTATAGACAAAAGTTATCTGTAAGCAAGGCAAAAAGTAAAACTGCAAGCAAAATTGATTCCTAGATACAGTTTGCAGAGGGAAAGCAACCTGAAGGAGGAGAGGAAAAGAGAAGGTAGTATATACTGAGAAATAAAATAACCTTGAACAACGCCCTAATAATATTCCTGTTGAATCAAATCATAAGAACCTAAAAGAAAAGAAAGAGGGTTCTGTATAAGGTTTATACAGAAAAATAACAAGAAAAATAAATTATGTGAGGACACCATCTGAAACTAAAGAATATTAGTATGAGCTACCTTTCTTACAAGAAGAGCTAGGTACTGAGACCCAATTGCCTGTATTGCTACAGTGCTGTCTACTACTCACCAGGCAACCATGAGGAAACTCCACAGCTGACCGCCATGTTGGCATACCTCTCAATCTCTCAGCTCCCAAAATCATAACAGGAGACCACCAAAATTCGTAGCAAGAGTGTTCAAAACCATAGCACTTAAAATATGCTTATGTATACATTCATACCTATAACATGTGGGTGCATAAAGCACCAATTTGTTATCTTGGGGGAGACATTAACTATAAAATTATGACCCTTGTGGTTCTAGTATACAAAGTCAGGGTGGGGGTTGGGAAGACTCTTTCACTGCTTGCCTGCTATGCAGTCTGTTACAGACACATCACAAATTCTTTCCATATGCACTAAAAGGAGTCAGGATTTTGATGGTGCAATCATTTTCTACAAATAAGCTTTGCAGTCTATTTTTACCTATTTTAATCTATTTTTAGGTAGTATACGTTTTTTTTCCATTCCACCAGAATCTACATACAGGTACCACCAAGAATGCCAGTTTTTCAACCCAGTATGTAATGACACCTGCTTTCTGGGATAGGCTGTGGCTCCTGACCATGGAATGTAGTGGAGGGAAGCTATTTTACAGAAATAAACAAAGTGAAACAAAATACAGTTTATTGTGTTCTTGGGATTTCTCATTCTTCCTATCATCATAACTTTCAATGAGTGGGAAGATGGGACTCCTCTTTAAGTTTTCTCTATTGTCCCAGACACTCTTTTCAGATAACTCCTTAACATGATGTCTGACAGATCCTAATGAGATCCTTCAGGTTATTTACAAACCAGATGACTGCAGAGTAACCAGAGGCAAGAAAATATTTACCTACACAAGTAGTTTCTCATATATGAGAATACTCTTACTACTTAATACTATGCCACTGCCTAAGCTCAGTATTATACACCTCTCTGTCCCTCCAACCCTTTCCACAGCATACTGCTCTTTATCACTTGAGGACATCTCCAGCAAGTGTCAGTTTACAACGCAGCCTATGTAACTCACACACACACACACACACACACACACACACGCACACACGCACACACGCACACACGCACACACACACACACACACACACACACACACACACACACACACATATCTTAGCTAGTACACCACAGCAGTCCTGCCAGTAAAAGAAGGATCACAGCATTAACCTGAACTGAAACTAGAAGATATGCTGAGCAGTTCATCTCAGTGATTCAACATGTGAGAAGTGTGAGTATTTATTTAGCCTGGAGGCTACCTTCTCACTGAGACCACATTCATAAAACACAACCCACTGCCCAAGTCTCCCAGACCTGTGATTAAGAAACTTCAGACATTAGTTCACACAGCTACACACCCTTATTTATCCTTCACACCCAGTACACATAGTTGTAAAAGTCACAAGGGTGCAGACACAAAGGCATTATGGCCCACTGAATCTATATCTAACCTAATTAATGGTTTAGTAATAATGACTTTATTGTCAGGCATATGGACATCACCCTCAGCAGGCTGTATAAGAATAGGTTAACAGCTTTCTCTCTGGTTGCAGGATCGGTGACATAAAAATTAAATAGTCATATTGATAAAGCATTCCCTATCTATGCCAAATATAATGAGAAATTTAAAAACAGACCCCCCCTATAGTGGAGTACCCACATAAATAAATTATACAATAAGAGAAAAAAAATGCTTATAAGATGCCTCAATCTACCTACCTTAAAAGGATACTTAAGTAGACTTGGTAAAGAACTTCAGAGAACCGTTAAGAAGCTCAGAGTTGAATATGAACTTAAAATGGCTACTAAACCAAAACTAACTACAAATATTTTTCCAACTAAGTCAGGAAGTTAATAACAAGCACTCAACAATGTTTAGAGCTAGTCAACAATAATACTGCACACACTGACATAAAGGAAATAGCTCAACCCACATTTATAGCTCTTCCACAGACTCCACAAACCCAGTCACCCCCTCAGTCACTATGGAACAAGTTCTCTCAGCCTTCTCCAAAGCTGAGAACACCTCATCTATGGTCCCTGCTAGACTACAAAGTTGCAGTGCCAAATGTAGCTTCTCTGAACCCACTTTTTAACATCTTTAAAATCAAACTTCTCCAGTGGTTACATTCCTGACATATGAAAAACAGCTATTGTAATGGCATTGCAGAAGGGTGACCCAAACATAGGCCCTGGTAACTATAGACCCATTAGTCTCACTAGCTTCATGTAAAGCTATGGAGCATGTTATCTCAGACCTCCTTGGACCCTCATTAATTCAGCTCTATCAAAGGAATGTCCTGCCTGTTTAATCTCATTAACTTCTTTGAAAAAATGACTGAAGAAGTAGATAGCAGTTGTGCAGTACACACAGCACATCTGGGCCTGACTGAGGCCTTTAACTCTAACCCTCCTTCAGGCATTATTGACAGAATTATAAATCTGAATGCAAATCCTTATGTTATGCAGTGGTTAGCTAACTGTATGTCTGACAGAACCCATGTGGTTAGTGCCACAGGTGCTACTTCTGGAAGTACCACAAGGCTCATTGTTGGGGCTATCTAAGTTTGTAGATGATTGTAAATTGGGTGTTGTTATTCAGTCTTCCACTGATTCACAGTTGCTCCAGCACAGGTTCGACCATGTTAAGAATTAGTGCAAGGACAATGGTCTCAAATAACTGTGAAAAAAATGTAACACAGTAAATTGGGTAAAAAAGCATTTTGACATAACATATAACTAACACATCCCTCCAATCAGACACTGCCTTAAGGGGTCCAAGCACTCTGGTTGATAAGTTCTTATTGTTTAACCATCATGCTCTTTAGCAGTTTGAAAAGCCTTTTCTCTGGCTCATCTAATTTCCAAAGTTATCTCCACTAGGCCCAAAATGTCTTAATTGTCTTACCTGTTTCGAATCAGATGCACTATTGAATATAATCCACCTTTTGGCATGTATTTGTCTAAATATACCACTGACCTTGGCAGACCTCAGAGACTCAGAACCAAAAAAGTTCAGTGGACTCAAAAATCTTAGCTATCAGGACAAATTAACAATTTTCTTTTTGCACTCAGTCTCTTACAGACTCCTCCATGGAGTTATGTGTCAGGCCGTTCAAACCATGAACAATCCAATCCTCTTTGACATCATATTCCTTCACAGAACATATGGTCCTTCAAATACCTGGCTAATGGATCTAAACCTTCATCAACAGATAAATAAGACATTCTGGCCTGATAAATTCATATCTAAATGTCTCCCTCACCTTTGGAACAGTCTTTCACTACATGTGAAGCATAAATGGATGAGTAACTGCAAATTTACCCCCCCCCCCCCATTTAGCACCCCTGTCCCTCATGGATAAGGAAAACATGCAAATTCCTCAAGATGTTCTTGTTTGGCCCATCTCTGGGTTATTTGTATGCAAAGTACAAAGGTAAAAACTTCCATGGGAATATAAGGCTAGTCTTCTTAAGAGCCTTACATTATCAATAGCCTAGTAACTACCAACGAACCTATAAGCAATGGGGAATCCTTGCCACAATCAAGATAAACCTAGATAATTGAATGGGCAGCCTCATATCTCCCTCTGTCTATCTTGTCCTGCCCTCTTGAGGCTGGTAGGAACTTTTGAATGTGAAGTTTGGCTAAGCTTGTAATGGTCTGCAGAGACTGATTGTTTAGTACGTAGTATGAACATACAAACCTATCAGTATCACTTTGCTCATGCTTCTTTTTGCAAAGTAGTATGCTGATCTGAACTGCATGCTTTGCTTTTAACAGTATAACAGTTTAGTAAATAGCAAATACTCTCAGGCTTATTCACTTTTTAAACCTGTTGTCTGTTAACCTTTGGCCCTTGAAATATTCTGGTTGCTGACCATTAATGTAGTTGATGACAGGGTGCGGGCTGTGTTTTATCTATTTGTTCATACACACAAATCTTAGTATCTGCTTTGCCGGCTTACACTCTTCTCCTGGCCATTCTATTCCAAAAGAACATACCTGAAAGTTAACCTGACCACCTCTTGTGGTTGTGGTACTTTTTAGATTCACTATACACTGTATGAAATATGTTTTAGCATCTGCTGTTGTTCCATCTTTGACTGCGCAACATGCTTCAAGAAGTTGGTCTCCTGTTGGTTCTAAAATTGAGCCAAATGAAAAAGTGGAAATCGGAGATGTATGTGGTGAAAGCAGAAGAGTAGAACAAACATAGTTTTTGAGGCTGAAATTGGAGCACTTTGTCAAATGTGGAGTGATTGAGAGAGATGCCTTCAAAAAAAAAAACTGAACAATTTAAAAGAACACATATTGTAGATAAGAAAACACTGAGTAAAACAAAGGAAAACATAACTAGAGTTGCTGGAGAAGAAGCTGAACAAACTGCTTCTGTTACACTATCATTATTTTGAACTAAAAATTTATTATTGTACAGAGTATGTAAAGACAGAGAGCACATAGTATGCTAAGCGCTGGTACCTAAATCTTTTAGAACCATTGTAATGAAATTAGTACATAGTCACATATTAGGAAGTGGAGGACTCTTTAGGATAAACAAGGCCAAAGCAAGGGTCATTGAAAGGTTTTACTAGTCAGCAATAATGGAAGTAATTGAAAACTTATGTGATATATGTCCTGAATACCAGAAGACAGCCTCTCACCTAGGCTTCAGAAACCCATTGATAGCCATGGTTATTACTGATGTGCCATTTGAATGCATAGCCATGGACATCGCTGCCCTTTAATAAAATCCATCAATCGGTTTCAGTATATTCTGGTTATTTCTGACTATACACCAAGTACCCTTGAAGTGTAAATATAGCTATGGAGACAGTGTTATGATTTTCTATAGTAGGGTTACCTAAGGAAATGCTCACATGGCAGTAGACTCCATTTATGTCCTGAATAATGCACCAATTGTTCCAGTGCTTTAAAGCCAAACAATTAAAAACATGGTGCAACATCCAAAAACAGATGGGCTTGTGGAATGTTTTAAACAAACAGTAAAATCCTTGTTGAGGAAAGTAATTGAGGAAGATGGCAAAAGCTGGGACCAATTAATACCCTACATCCTGTCTGTATTCACAAATGTACCACAAGCTTTAATACAGTTCAGTCCTTATTTATAATTGTATGACAGATACCCTCAGACTGCTAGTTATTGCTAGAGAAACTTGGTCAGAAGAATAAACTCCATTTAATACGGTCATAGAACACTGCACCAATTTACAAGACAGGCTAAAAGTGCCATTGCCCATTGTTAGAGAGAAGCTAGAAAGGGCCCAGACCATGCAACAAGCAATGTGTAACAGAAAAGCAAGGTCCACAGATCTCAGAGCAGGAAAGGGTCCAGACCATGCAACAAGCAATGTGTAACAGAAAAGCAAGGTCCACAGATCTCAGAGCAGGAAAGGGTCCAGACCATGCAACAAGCAATGTGTAACAGAAAAACAAGGCCCATAGATCTTAAAGCAGGAAACCAAATGTTACTTTTTGTCCCCATTTGCAGAAAACAAACTATTAAATAAGTGGCAGGATTCCATTATAGTAATGGAAAAACTAAATAGCATTGATTATATAACTAAACAGACTGTTAAGAGAAAACAGGAATATACATATCCTATCATTATCGTCTTAAAACAATAGGAAAAACACAGTCCTGTGTAATTAGCCTAATAGCAGAAATTAATAGATCTGGTGAAGAAAGAAAAGTGAACGCTGTTCCTGCAGTTCAGGTAGATGACCTATATAAACCAGAGAAAAGAGAATTTCTGTTAAGAAATAAAAAGTGTTTTCAGAACTCTCTCAAAACTGATATGATTTAACACTATATAGAGACTATTCCAAGGGAAATGTTACCTTAATACCTTATATAATAACAGAATCACAAAGAAAAGCTGTACAAGAGGTACAAAATCTGCATCAGCTGGGATTGATAGAGAAGTCATAAAGTAAAGGGAAACATCCCACAGTATTAGACCCAAAGTCTGATGAAGCAAGCAGGTCTTATATCAAATTTAGGAAGATGAACAGCATTTGAAAATCTAACAGTTGTTCAATACCTAGGATTAATAAATTTATAGAAAGGTATGGAAAGGCAAAATTATTGATTACAAAATATCTAGCAAAGGTATAATGGTAAATTCCTCTAATGGCCAAAGTAAAAAAAAATCTCTTTTGACATCAGAAGGGCTATTCCAGAATAATGTTCTTCCTTTTAAGCTACATGGTGCCCCTGTGACAAATTTAACAAAGGGAAAATGTCCCATAAGGTAAAAGGACATTAGATGCTGATAATACCTTTAACCAGACAAAAATAATGCTCTTTTGAGAGTCTGTCTTATACTCTATAGATTGCAGTAAGCCTTAAACAGGTTATATAGGAACATGAGAATTAGGACCGGGGACAGTGTGCCATAAAGCATTAAAGGAGAAGGGTATCACTTATGCTTTTTAAGCAGAAAATTAAAGATTGTGTCTAAAGTGATGAAGCTAAGTGTGGCATATACATTCACTTTGAGAAGTATTGCTGGTGACTAGTGGCTGTTTAATCCTATAGGATTTCTAAAAACACAGTGTCACAGCTGATGATCTCACCCTGCTGGATGTGCTATTTTGATCAGCATTACTTTCTAACATGTGGCCTGTGTAGAAGCTTTTCTGTCTCATCTTCCACCTCTTATGTGATTTCATTAATATTTGTATGTTGCTGCAAGATGTTCTCACGGACATATCTATTTCCCATATTGATAGTAAATGCATTTTGATAAAAAGGGTGTCTTTTTAATTTCCTGAACTTTTTGCTCCAGCAGCAAATGGAAAGTGATAGATCAGGCACTCAGACTACACTAACAGATAATGAATGCAGTGGCACATTTTCATGTATTCATTATATATTAGTTAAACACAACATATATTTTATTGGTATCTAGAAGTTCCACTACCAGAGTCATAAGTCTTTGGGGCAGCAACTCCTCAGGACATTTTGCTGATAGAAAATCCTGCTGTACATGATCTAAAAGTAGAGCCAAACTCAAGTATTCTGGCATTGAGACGAGGATGACTGGCAATTAAGCTGTCACCAAAATTCTACCATTTTGATAGAGACTTTCCACTTGCCATAAAAAATGCTCCAGTATTATGGGTAAGCAAATAACATGACTGAGATACAAAACTGTGTAAATGGGAACTCTCTCCATACTAGACTAGGTTTGACCCACAATTAAGCAGATTGCTTGTTGAGGCTTCAAAGCCAATTTATTCCACAAAACTGTGGATTTCATGCCGGAGAGATGTGTAACATAGTGATGTTTGGCATACCTCTCAACCTCTTAGTGCAAGAAATCTTAACAAAGTCCAACAAAATGAGGGGGGGGTCAAAGACCTAAAAATAGGGGCATATTTTAAATATTGCTCTTATAAACTTAGAACATTGCTAGATTGACAGGGTTTGATTTAACATATACATTTTCCGGATGAAGTGAAGTCTGAAACTCAATTGTATGTCATTATTTAGTGACTTCAATCCTCAGATCATCAAAGTGATTTGTCAGAAAATCAGAAATTCTATGAGGAATGGGCCAAAAGTATGAGCCAAAAATCTGGACATTCTGCAAAAATCTGTACAATTGAGAGGTATGATTTGGTCTTGCCAACAAAGGTGCCTAAATGATATAAATAAAAGCTACTGCTTTAAGAAAATGTTGAAGTTAGCTGAATGATTCTATTAACCAGTTACCTCAGTCAATTAATGACAGCAGATATGTAATGCATACAAGTACAAGGTCTAACACTATCAATTCAGAGAAGCTGACATCTCCTGGAGGGGGATTGCTTTCCTGGAATAAGGATTCTGGGTGTCTTCCTGCTGTAAAAAAAAGGAGCATTCATGGCGTATGCACTGAGTAACTAGCCTGAAAAGGGAATCAGTGGAAAGTGGAAACTGAGGAGAAGAGCTTCTTCCCCAAAACACCTGCATGATGGGGATATAATTCCTGTTTCTTGCTGAAGCAGAAAGGAATTAATGGACTTTTGCTTAAGAGTGATTATTGGTCCTCATTTTATGGAAACTTCTGGACTTTGACACAAAAGGTACTGTAAAAACGAGAAGGGGTTTGTTTCTTTCCAGAAAGCTTGTTTGGTGCAAAAGTTATTACTAGAACTTCTGATTTCTGCATTACTGGCTTTAAGCTCGTTTTGGTTTTGTAATAAAACTGTTTATATTTTATGAAGCTGTTAATTTCAGTATGTCTAACAGATCACACTACCTCCCCTACACACACACACACACACACACACACACACACACACACACACACACACACACACACACACACACACACACACACACACTTACTCACATATACAGTTATCCTGTGCATGTTTGCAGCCCTTGTGCTTTAATGGCATGTCAGACATTAGGTCTATCCACTTGTATTGCATGCATTTATCCCTGTACACACAAAAGTATCTTACCGTGCATATTGTAATTCCTGATGCACAAGTGTTTCCTTTGCAGAATGTACCATGTTAAGTGCATAAAACTGACATAGTAGCTTACATGCCTCATTCATGTCTCTCAAGTCATATTCACCTTTACATTTAGTCCCAGAATGCCATACTAATAATACTGCATTGTAGGAAGTCAATTTGACTGCAGTGAATTTCTCACTGGCTTTCTTGTCATTGTCTTTTTACTGTGGTTTTATCAATGTAAGACAACACTGTATAGTGTAACAGCATAATATAATTTGGTACTGGCTGTTGCTTTGCCCTAGAAAGTTGTTCTGATACATGAACCATTTTCTGTTGTTAAGCAGAGGAATGACCAAAAAAAGCAAGAGGTAAACTTTACAGGGGAAGAAAATATGGTCTCTATGCTCTAGAGGAAGAGATTAAGGTCTAAATGCATTCTATCTTGAGGGGGTACTGCACATGGACAAAGGAGGACGCACACAGAGCAGCCGGATTGCAGGTGAACAGAGGCTGTTGCATATGCCTGTTTTACTGATGGTCATGCAGTAATGAAACTGAAGTGCCATAGCTATGTAAATAACATGAGGAACTTTGCCAAGCAGAAGGCAAGGAAACAGATCTCTGGGAGAACTATGGTAGAACAGAATCCTCGAGGGCATTACATGTACTTGTTGGAAGCAGTTGATCCTTTCCTTTAACACCACAGGTGTCAGTCACTGGAGGTGAGGCTGGAATCATTGTAGGTTAACTCCAGAACACAGATGGATTTGTGCCATACACACACGCAAGCTTCTTATATCATGGTAATGCGTGTTGTGGTACGTCTGATGTTCTCAATAGCTTCTGTGGGAGAACATTTTATAGCCAAAGCACAGGCTGGTGCATATGTAGAAAACAAGAAGCCATTGCTATTAGGGGCTCAGCCCTTTCACACACACACACACACACACACACACACACACACACACACACACACACACACACACACACACCAATAGATTATAGGTCATTTAGGGCTTAGTCACACATTTAGTTTGGCACATGTTTCTGTATACTGCTATTTCAATTACTATTCACATTGCCAGCCATAGTGGTAATTATCTCTTCAATGCCAGACAGGTATTGATATGCTGTAGAACACATTCTGATCCCTTAACATGTCTTACAATGACAGGGAGGAAGACAGATATTAACTGATATGTTTAATATATTGGCCTGATGACAACACAGTTTACCTGGCCATGGCTGAATGGGCATCATGTATGGGAATAGCTTTCCTTTGGAAGACGCACCTTTAGTGATGGTGGACAATGATGATGATGAAGCCCATAATACACATAACAGAACATGAACAGTGGGGACAGCCATGTGGTTGATCACACCACCATTTTATTGAACATGTTGCCACAGATACATAAAGTACCACCAAATCCATGCACATCAAGAGCCATTGCCTGACCATGGCTAGCATGTTATGTCCATGACATCTAATGAAGTATGGCTGCAGAACTGCCTGCACCTATGTCAGTATTTTTATTGTCTGGCAGGACCATGGCCATAGGCAGCCCAGGATGTTGTAGGAGAGTTTACCTGCAACTGCAGCTGCTGGGAATTAAATGGCAAAGCATGCAGAGATCCTCTGCATGCCACAGGCCCAAAATAGTCTGTCTAATGCACTATGGGTGTGAATGTCATTTGGTGTATGAATTCAGGATTGAACCCATGCATACTGTGCTGATGACCAAGCTGACAAATTACAGAGAAAATAGTGTGCTTATATCATGTGTTGTATGCCTTAACAGCTGGAAGTAAAAAACTGACAGCATGCTACAATATGCTATAATTTTGCCTCCGCTGTAGCCTGTGTACCACTCACTGAAGATTGTGGTTTGCATATCTGAATAACAGAGGTCAGAGGACAGCTTAACCCCTTTGCTAGTCTGAAACACCATTTTCATATGCCTGTATACATACTGAAGCTGTGACCATTCAAAAAGTGGTTATTCAGGTTGAAGACCCAGTAACAGAAACACCATCCTCCCTCTGGTCAGTGTTCTACCTGCCAAGCACTACATGACATCCCCTTGCCCAGCTCTCACTTTGTAGGCAGCAGTGGCTTCATATTCCTTGCTCAATAAGAATTGTATTACCTGTAGAGGAAGGAGCTATTAATATGGCATGTATGAATAAACATTATCTGTGAGCATTACAAAACATATAAGTACCAAATTGCTACTTGGTCTTTTGGCTAAGATCAAGTGTACTAACCCTTTCTTCCATACCTGAGAAGGTTACAGTGGAGAGCAATGTAGTGTGTGCTGTGCAGTCAGTTGTTTTATTCTGCTGCTGTGCTGGTACATAGCTGCTTACTATGAATGGGGTGATACTGGGTATGGTTTGATTCCTTGCATATTTTTCATAAACCTACTTAGGTTCATAGGTACTTGTTAGGTTGTTGATCTGTCAGGATCTTAAAAAGCCAAGCCTTACATTCCCATGGTATTTTTTAGCATTTAAACTTTGCAAACAAATAACTCAGATGCAGGCAGAAAAAGTATATGTTAAGACATCCCATCCATTCATCCAAATTATGTTTGAATACAGTAAGAGAAGACCTTTGCTATGTGGAAAGGAAGACTGTTCCATAAAAGTGGTATTTTCTATTATATATACCAGCCTTGTCTCCAACATGTTCTATTTATGCTGCAGAAGAGACTGAGATCCCATGAGTGGGTATTCAAGCTATCAATGGACTTCCAAATTTGTAATATGTCTAACAGGATGCAGTCTGACAAGGCTCTATAAGTGAGGCAGAGGTTGGCTCTTAGTAGTCTGTAGCTTAGTAGGTGGTCTGAATAGCTTTTGTGATACAGACCTTTTATTTTTTTAGTGAAAAGGCATTGTGGTCATTTCACTTGTGACAAGTGTTTGGACAAGTACGTACTGAATGGGGCATTATATTCAATGATTAGCCTGAAGAGAGCCACATACAATGGAATGGTAACATCCCTCAGTCTGGACACCATACCTTTAGATATAAGTGGTGTGATGAAAAAGGAATTCCTTACAACGGTGGTGATCAAAGGTCAGTTCACTGTCAACACAGGTTGCCAGATCCATGGCTACAGGATCAACTTTCAGAGGTGTGTTGTCAATATGACAGCTACAAGGGAACCTATTCATGCCAAAGGACATGATTATCCATTTCTTGGCATTTAGATGTAGCCCATGGTTTTAACACTGGTTATTTATTTGGTGAAGGCCATCTTTGGGGGGGGGGTCCTCTAGGGAGTTTATGATGGCATCAAGTGTACAGCAATCTACAGACCTGGTCAGCTGTAAACCCTTACCATTTGCCTTGACCTCTGAACTGTAAATGCCAAAGAGAAGTAGCCCAAGGAATGAACCCTGGAGTATACCATTACTGATTGGTCTTTTGGGGGCGGTAGAACCACCCACCCTAATTTACTGGATTCTATTTGTCAGAAAATGTGCTACCCAGCAAGTTATATAGGGATTTATATTTAGCTGGGAGAGTTTATCTAAGATACTAAAGTGTGGAATGGTGAAGAATGCCAGTGCAAGGTCCAGATATGCAGTGCATACTGATCTGCCCTTATTTATTGCTTCATTAACCATCTTAAAGAAGTCAACTAGGTTAAGTAGGCAGGATCTGCCTTTAATGTATCCAAACTGGATTAGGTTGATTGTTTGTAGGTTACCTATGTCCTTATCTGTTAATTCTATAAAGACCTTTTCCATAGCCATACAGATGAAGCTGGTCAGGATTATGGATCTGTAATTGCCCGAGTCTGTTTAACACCCCACCTTTGTGCAAGGGGGCGACTGTTGCTGTCTTTCATTCACCTAGCACAAAGTGTGTTTGGAGACAGATGTTGAATAATATCTGTAGTTGATCAGGCAAGTCATGTTTCAGATCAAAAAGTAGGCAGTTGTATGTTATCCAGCCCCACAGATGTGGTGTTCTGGACCTTGGATAGCGCCTTGAAAACTTGTTCTTAGGAGATTTGAGGGGTATGTAGATGCAGGTGTGTAATCTGTGAATATAGGAGGAAAGAGGGGTAAAATGTGAAATATATTTGTCTGCAAGTAGATTGGCTATGTTCTCTGAGTATCTGATATCCTTTACTATTAACTCTGTATGGTGCTAGGCATTGTTCCTGAGATTTCTAACATAGTTAAAGAAGGCTTTGTGGTTATCCTTTGCCTGGTAGCTATTTTTCTGATAAGTGGCTTTAGTTGATTTGATCAGGGTCTGGAGTTCTTGTTAAGTTTAACAAGAGTGTTAGTGACATCTTGAGAGTTAAATTTAATTTTGTGTGCACTGAGTTTTTTTTTTTATTTTATTTTATAGACTGTTTATATTAAGATTCAACCATAAGGGTTTGTTGCTTATATTACACTTTTCATTGTTTTGATTGTAGTGTCTGCATACACACACACATACATACATGCAAACACACACACACAGACACACACAGACATACACACACACACACACACACACACACACACACACACACACACACACACACACACACACACACACACACTTAATTGTACACATAAGTACTTAAACACACACACCACTATGTAAACAGATTTTCTCTAGATTTGCTCCATGAGTGCGGCTTCAATATGTTGGGTATGACTCTATCTTTGACATGTTGTCATTGGGCTGAGTGTTGCACCATATAGCCCCATTGACAGGCCCACACTTTCTGTTGCTTTAAACATTGCTCTGTTGTGGCCATGCTGTGTAGACCCATCTTACTATGTATGGACAAACACAGAGAAGATGATGTGCTCCTTAGCAGCAGCATACCAAAGGGATCCAAAAATAATCTAACAGAAACCATAACAGCATTTTTATTTTAATATGTGCAAGCCCACATTCTGTTATGCTTCCTGTCCTCTGATGCAAATGTGTTCATGTCTGTGTTTCCTTGCCAACTATCATTTGACATATGCTGTGTTATTAGCAGAGATCTAAGTAGTACCCTGCATTCCCTACCTGCCTGTTATATGTTATGGTGCTATCAGAAAAGCATAGTGTAGGGCAGACCCATACCACATGTTGGCAGCGTGAGTGCTTCTTGGTTGTGTGGTGATTAGGCCATACATGTGCCTTGCATGATCACGTACCACTGGTATTCTGAGGAAGTGTTGGTTCAAGCAGTTTCGACATGCATGACCATTATCAGCACTTAGTGTTCTGACAGTTAAATGTATTAAATCAGTAGCACCAATGATGACTTGAGAGAGTCCCCTTGTGGTGTGGGAGCCATCATTATGAGTGCTCTGCCTACCAGGCTGCATGGTATATAGATGTGCTGAGGTACATGGCGAGCCATACCATTTAGGAATTCCTGAAGGATGGAATCTGTGAAGCCTAAAAGATCTCTGCGGTGTCTCTAGTTGGCCAATGACATGTACCCATGTGGAGGATGCCTACAGCTGTGATGGGGCTGATTTGCAGTGGGATGAGCTGCCCATTGGTAGCATGCAGCTTCATTTCCTGATCAAGTGACACAATTAGTCTATGGCTGTAATGTCCATGTATCTGCAGTTAGATGTCCCAGGTGACAAGCATTCACTAAAATAGTCAGACGTGGTCTCTGATGCACTCCGGGTGTAGGTGCTTGTTGTTGCATTGCTGCCATCCCAAACATCCTGGCAATTATCAGTGGCTCTGAAACTCCTTTTGCTTGCTAGCGTACCTTAAAACTGCTTCATTACATGCTTGCATCATAGCTTGCAGTACTAATTTAACATATGATATTTTATCTGTAAATGATTCCCCTGCCTTAAAACCTGCACAAATATGAATCATGCTAATTTTCCTACACGTTAAGTATGTGCAGTTATTCTGCTTGCTGGGATCTTGTCTTCGAATTGCATAACTGTTAACTTTTGTTCTTTTGCTGTCCACTGGTCATAAGCCATGCATACTAAGTTTCTGAATCTAGTGCATCCTTCATCATGTGTTTCAGTAAGATGGAGTTTTCTAGAACATGTATGTGGATAAAAGAGACTTAACCTTCACTTTTCAGAGTATGAAAACATCTAATCATAGTGCTATATAAAGTTTGTTGCTAAATAAACCTGAAAATAAAATGTAGAATGGCATATAGTAACTAATGGTCTTTTGTGATGTTTAATGGCAGTGTTAGCTAGATCATTTGTGTCCCCTATAGTGAAGCAATTACCATGAAAAATATTGATCACCAATTTGCGTTTACATTTCTAGCTTTACACTACTCAGATTCCTGCAGGTTAGATCGTGGGTTTATTCATCCTGAAGGTTTGTTCTAAAAAGAGGTGTGATACCAGGACCAGGTCATTTCTTAAATGCATAGGTTCATAGGCTGGTACTAGGCTATCAACCCTAGGGCCTATACAAGCCTAGCCATATCAATTTCCTGGCTATTTCTTCCAGAATATTTACTTTCCTGGTCCCCTCTCTAGCAGGGCAACTGATGTGATCCACGGGGTGAATTTCCTATCTCCCATCCAATCGTCAAGGTTCCTTTTGAAGAGGGCCAAAGAGGTGCTCAGCTTGACATGTATGGGCAGTCTATTTGAGAGTATGGGGGGGGGTCTCTGAGTCAGGAACCTATCACTCCAGTATGTTTTGTTCATTGTGATGACCAGGTTTAGATCCCTGAAGTGTGTAGCTCTGAGGGATTGGGATTTCTTTAAGTGTAGCATGTCCAACAGCATTGGGTTTGACATGGCCTTGTGTGTTAAGCAGAGATCACCTCTGAGTAGGCGATATGCGACAAAGTATAGCTGGAGTTTTTTTAGACAGTCAGCATAAGGCATCTGCTTTAGGCCTGTGATTCTTTTAGTGAGGTATTTCTGTGGCCTTTCCAGTTGTTGCAGGTGTCTTGTGAGGTACATACCAAATGGGGTGTTGTACTCTATAATGGGTATAATGAGGGATGAGTACAGTGGGACAATTACCTCCTTTTTTCCTGGATGAAAAGCCCTTAGTGAGTAGGTGTGCCACATAGAAGGGTTTCCTGACTGTTGTGGCTATGTGGTTATTGAAAGTGAGACCACTGTCCACCTGTGTCCCTAAGTCCCTTATCACACTTTCAGTGTTTAGTGTACTGCCACTTATGTGGTAATTAATGGGTACATGTTTTTTCTCAAAGGGGATAACTATACATTTCTTGGCATTGAGCTTGAGCCCATGGCTCTGGCACCAAGCATCTGTTTCTGTAAGGCCCTTTTGTAGGATATCCACATCATTTGGGGATTCAATAATGGCTCCCAGTTTGCAGTCATCTGTGAACTTTGTTAGCCAGAGTCCCTTAGTGCTGGCCTGTACTTCAGAGAAGTAGATGCCAAACAAGAGCGGTCCAGGACTGAACCCTGAGGTACTCCGCTTGTCACTTGTCTGGAGCTGGACTTTGAGTCGGCTACTTTTACAGTGTGGGTTCTGTCAGTAAGCCAGTTGGCAATCTATCGAGTGATGTAGGGATTAATGCCCAGGTTAGTAAGTTTATCTATGATTCCAGAGTGGGGGATGGTGTTGAAGGCCTTGGCGAGGTCCAGATAGGCTGTGTGGACCGCCTTACCCTTATCCACGGCTCTGGAGACTGATTTGAAGAAGTCAATCATGTTGAGGAGACAAGATCGTCCCTTTACGAAACCAAACTGGGTGGGGTCCAGTGTTTGAAGGTTGCCAATGTCTTTGTTTATAAGTTCCATGATAATGCGTTCCATGACTTTGCAGATCAGGCTCGTCAGACTGATGGGGCGATAGTTCCCAGGATCCAAGGTGGATCCTCCCTTGTGGAGTGGGATAACTGTAGCTGTGCGCCACTCATTGGGCACGAAGCCTGAGGTGAGGCTATGATTAAACATAACACTTAGGTGAGGTGCCAGTTCATTTTGTAGTTCATGTAGTACACAGCTCGGGATGTCATCTGGTCCCATGGATGCTGTATTCCCAGCTTTGGAGAGTGTGTTTTTTTACCTGTGTGGCCTTGAGTACCAGAATTGGTCAATCTTTTGGTATTGAGATGGGTCCTTTAAGGGATGAGAGGGGGGTAAAGTTGGCACTGAATCGATCTGCCAGGATATTGGCAATATTCTTGGGATCGGTATATTTAATGCCATTCTGTTGTAGCTCAGAGCAGATCTGAGCATTCCCATTTAGATTCTTGACATAACTATAGGATGTCTTGTGGTTATCCTTGGAATCTTTGGCAATTTTATTTTCGTAACTAGCTTTGGAGGATTTTATGAGGGATCTCAGCTTCTTACTGAAGCTGGTAAAGGAGTTTTTTGCATCCTGGGATTTTCCTCTTTTCTGCAACAGTTTCTTCCTTCTGTTGTATAGTTTGTTTATGGCAGGGGACCACCAGATTGGGTTCCTTTTTTTTGGAGGAGACCATCTTGGTTCTGTTTGGAATGGCATGATTCATGCACGAGTGGATGTGCTCATACAGTGCCTTAGTGTAGGATTCAGTGGTCGAACTTTCAGTTCCTGTCTGCATGGGTGTCATGAAGTTTTTCACTTCTGACTTGAGTAGCATGAAGTTGGCTTTGGAGAAGTTTTTTATGGAGGTTTCCCTACTGGGGGGGGGGGGGGTGGGATGTGGACATCAAGGTTGATTAACTTATGGTCAGACCTGATAAATGAGGGGGTGACCGCTGGTGTGGAGCATGGATCTCCCATGTTGGTAATGACCAGGTCTAGGATATTTGAGCCTCTGGTGGGACTATGGATTTGTTGGTCCAGGGCGTTGGAATTTATGAATTCCAAGAACCATTGGGCAAAGGTGTTGGTACCCGAGTAGTTTTCCCAATTAATGGCAGGGTAGTTGAAATCACCCAGTTTTAGGGTGTTTGGTTGTATCTTAATATTATCTAGTTTGTTTAGAAAGGTGTAGTGAGAATCTTGGGGCATGGTGGGGGATCTGTAGCAAGCTACAATTTGGATTGCTGTCTTACCTAGTGTTAGTTGCACCTGTAGAATTTCAGATGCATTGTGTTGGGCAACTAGTCTGGAGGTGTGAATATCCTTGGTGAATATGGACACTCCTCCACCTTTAGTGCTTCTGTCCTGGTTTGGTGGCTGAAAAGTGTGGTAAGAGTTGTAGCCTGGTATTGCAGTGGTGCTCTCAAGAGACCTTGAACCAGGTCTCAGTTACTGCACAGATATCGATGTTCTCCATTTTTAGGAGTGCCTCGAGAGACTGCATTTTGAGATTTAGACTTCTAGCATTGAGCAGCATTACCTTCAGATTTTGCATGCTTACATCTGTTACGGTGGTGAGTTTGTCCTTTGAGCCTTGCCTAAAAAAGGCACTATAGGGGTGGCAAGAGCCTTAGCAAGTAACCTGATTCCCAGGGGTGACAGGTGCAGACCATCTCTGGTAAAGCATCATGGTTTGTCGATCATGTCATCCCAGACAGTCAGATATTGTATCCCCTTTGAATGACACAAGAAATTTAGCCAATTGTTGAAGTCAATCATTTTGTCCTTATACTGTGGTATCATTCTGGGCGAAGGCAGGATACTGCTCAGGGCAAGGGTCATACCTGCCTGGGCCACATGATCCGGGAGCTCTTCCATGTCTCTTTTCATGTAGTCCAGGGAGGTACGTCTCAAGTCATTCACTCCAACATGTACAATGACAGAGTCATATTTGTACTTGTTGTGGAGTGACCTGAGTGCATGCATTATGTGATGGATGTTGGCACCCGACAGGCAGCTTACAGCAATTTTCTGCTTGTTCAGCCTGGTGAGTGAGACGTCAGTGTGCCTGACTATAGAGTCACCTATGACTAAAGTGTTGGGTACGTTGTCTTGCCTTAGGGGCTGTTGTTTGGTGGCACACTGGTGTTTTGAGCTATGTGTCACTTTGGTTATGATTGGTGTTTGTTTGCGTTTCAACTTCAGAGGTCCTTGTTGCTTGGGCAGGTTAATGTTAAGGGCCTCCGCATAATTTGTAGTGAAATCCTTTGTCTAGAGGTCTACCTGCTTACTTAGTGAGAGAAAGTGAGCAGAACTGGTTTTGTCTGGGTAAGGCATTCCTGCAACTGTATTGTCTGTATAAAAGGTCTGTTTCTGCCTTCTGTGCCTTAAATCAGATATACCTGTTACTCAAGCTGTGCTGAGAGACGGACTTACTGCCTGCTGTAATATTCAGAAAAGATGTATGTTAATTTCTTTTTCAAAACAGCTTTATTGAGGTTAAAATTACAACATCATAAAATATAAAAAGCTATAACAAGTCTCCATAATGTTTAAGTAAACAGACCTAAGTCAAGAAAATCATAATTAGTGACTGACTGTAATCTATTTTCATAAAAAGTACATGTAAATCAATCCATTAGAAACCAAGGATGAGCAGCAAAAACAGGTTTCCAAGCTAACCATTTTTTGTGGGCTTTTTTCTGACATTAAAATTGAAGGAATGAAACTCAACAGACGTTTGTGTCTTAAGAATAAGATATACATCTCTATATTAATCATAGGATCCTAGGAGGTTACTAGGCTAATGACCCTAGGGCCCTTACAAGCCTAGCCAAGTTCTACCCTTATTTCCATGATCAGCATCTAATGCCTGTGTCCAAGAATTTATGGTTATCCATATTGCGTTTGAAGAGATCCAATGAGATGCTCTGTTTGCAATGAAGTGGGAGTCTTTTCCAAAGGTGTGGTAACCTCTGGGAGACAAATCTGTCCCTCCAGCAGGTTCTATTAATGTCACATCCCAGGTTAAGGTCTTTAGAGTGAGTAACTTGTGTATCATTTGACTTGTGGATATGCAGCATTTTCAATAAAGCAGGGTCAGAGATTGTCTTATAGGCAAGGCAGAGATTGCCTTTGAGTAGTCTGTTTGTAACAGAATAAAGTGACAATGATTTCCGATGATCTGCATAGGACAAATGCTGAAGACCTTGAATTTTCCTTGTGAGGGACCTTTGTGGTTTCTCCAATTGCTGTAGGTGCTTAGAAAGGTACATACCAAATGGGGCGTTGTACTCAGTTATTGGCATGATGAGGGAAGAGTACAATCTTGGTTATTTATAGAAATCTCTTGGAAAATAATTAGTCTCAGAAAGCCATTATGCTACACATCAACCACCCTAGTTTTGGTAGTTAATAAGCATGAACTGAAACATGCTGCATGTCAACAAAATTAGAAAATCTGGCAGTGGTTTTCAGCAATACTTAAATATAGTATGTCGACACTAAATATTCTACAGATGCCATGCTGTAGGAAGTCTTGCTTCTGAATCCCAAACCCAGCAAAGACAAAATAACATAAATGATATTCTTAGCAGAAAATGACATTTTACTCTCCATTGCTTGAAGCCAAAACTTTCTGGAGTAAGTTGAAGAGTTAGTAACTGCCGTAACAGTCAGACAAAGATGTCTCTGTATGTCACCAAACTAAAACTTCATTCCATAAATATAGCTTACAATACCTCAGGATATCTTTTATTTTGAAAATTATGTCCCACTGGTGCAGGGACAGGGGTTCTGACTGTCAAGACTGCTAAACAAGGCAGACTAGCAATTCAGGAGCTGAAGTGCTAATCAAGGAAGGGATGGCCCTGAGTTGCTTATGTCAGTTTTCTTCCTCAGAGGACCGAGGATGTTTTAGCCACAGTCAGAGCACCATCTAGTGTGATGTGGAAGATGAGGTGCCTAGGTTATATATGTTATGACATTTGTTAGCAACCACAAATAGAACAAGTAGAAACACAGTGGCCATGCACATTGGAACATAGTAAATCAAGTGCAGCATTACTGAACACTTGGTCCTAATGAATTAGGGCAGTTATCCCCTTTCAAGTTACTTTCTCCTTTAATTAAACTTAAAAAAAAGTTCAAACCAAACATTACATGGCATCCCCTTCTCCAGATCTCATTTTCTAGGCAGCAGTGGCTACATATATATATATATTGTATGAAAGGGTGCCTTCCCTGAACAGGAAAGACCAGCTTGTTTCATAGTATTACAACAGGATTTCATAGCTTGACTCTAAAAGAATGAATGGCATATTTGGGAAAGAGTAAAATATGAAGACTCAGTAGTGGAGATTATTCCCCCCCCCAAAAAAAAAAGATAAGGAGTTGCAGCATATGGGGTATATATTTTTCAGTGTACTACTACATGAAGTTGCATATGATGTGGAACACTTATGTATGTTTATTTCTAAGTGGTCAAAATAAAGATTTCATAGTGAGTATCCTATGGAACATGCATGCGTTGCAATAAGCCAAAAGTGAAGAAATCTATATTTCAGAAGTAAAGATAGAAACAAACCTGTTTTCAAGACCATTTGTGTAAGTGGAGTATAATTTACAGTTAGAGAAGTTGTTTAGCTTGAACCACAAGAAATTTCCTCACTGCAAGTAAATTTAGAAAAAAAAAGTGAGGTTTGGATCCAGGGCTTTGATTTATCCATCATTATGAGTGGAATATCCAAAAAGACTGAAAAATGTACAGTATATTACATATCTGTGGATCCACAGGAAAGAAATCTTGGACATGTATAGCACTATTGTAATTTACAAAGATAATTAATTTCATAATTTAGTTAGAGCTTAGAAAAAAGCTACATTTTGTTCGCCGATTCTGCTTTACAAGGATCCTTATGTTACCAATTTAAAGAATTAAGGTAAAGACTATGAATTTGTGTTAACTTGCATGATTCAATAATAAGCAGAAAACTGGTCATACAAGGGGTAAACTTTTAAGAGAAGTAGTCCAGACCTTATTGGAATGTACAAAGCGCACATAAATTACAGGTAACTGAATAAATGGAAATGTAGAAAGCAAAATGTGAGTGAGAAATAAAGTGAGAGTGCATCATAGTACAAAAATGCGAGTGAGAAATAAAGCAAGAATGGATTCTAGCAGTAATGATGCTGAAATCTAAAGCAGAGCAATAGGGTGCAGTACAACGTAGTTCTTGCATTAATCAGTAAGGAATGCAATACAATCTTACTTTTCTTTCAAGAAATGAATAAAATATACCTGGTTTTAAAGTTCAAAGCTGATAAAATAATACTTCCAATCAACTGAAAGCATAAATGCTTAAAAACATATACAAATCACATCTGGTGATACAGTAAAGTGCAAAGAAAAAGCAGGAGAAATGTTTTGGCCAGCTAGTTTAGCTTAAGTAAAATGCACACTAAAACAATAATCCTAAGGAAGAAATGCTAGAATACCTTAATGTCTAGTCTACACTATTCATATTTCAATGGACACCTGGAGAGAACTCTTAAAACAGTAAAAGTATAATAAGAATGCACTACAGTAACCAGTATGAATATTGTTGATATCTACTGTTAAAATATAGGAGTATTCCATTGCAGGAATTTAGTCTGTCTTCTACCCCATCTGCTGATGGGCAGAAGGGTGAAAAGCAGACTGGCTACTTCACCTACATTGCTGAAGTCTGAAAGCAGCATAAAGGAAAATAAATGTTGGGAAGTAATACGCAGAGACAAACGTTCCTAAGGCAGGAATTGTATAAGGCTACCAGATTTGGGAATTCATTTAGTAGCTAAAGGCATAGCATTGTAGACACGAGATAACAGTACCTGTTAACCCATCCATTCATCCACCAAGTCAACAGCTCTCTGACCCATTTGTTCTTTGGTGAAGGCTAGATTCTGGTTTTAGGGATTAAGCCATCCGAGATGTGTAATCACACAGAGTGTTTTAATGGCAAGAGGCTTCAGTAGTGAACAAAAAAAAATGTTCATCCCATAGTGGCTTTTAAACCTCTTTAAGGCAATGCAAAAAGAAATGAATATTTCACAATACAAAAAAGTCAGAGATGAATGTGTTTTTGCAGAATACTAGAATAATAAAAGCTTCTGTCTGAGTGGAGAGCATTGATATTTTACAAATATTGAATCATTGTTTAAAGATCCAAATGGATATTACACATTCCAGCAAGTGCCTTCTTTTATTGTTGTAGCTCTAATGGAAATGGCATTAGTGTTTCACTCTTTGTAAAACATTACCTAATAACCTAGGACTAACAGTTTAGGACTAGAAATTACTCATAAAATAATCATTGGTGTTGAATATAATATTGTATGGCAGTAACATGCACTGTCTGTGTCTCCTAAAGAGCATGAGGATTTCCTCACTAAACTCCAGGGGTGTAAAAAATCAATGACAATATAGTAATTATGCAGATTTTAACTACACACATATAGACAGGGTGCAATACTCAACAACAAACAAACGTGCCTAAATATTAATCGACTAAGATGACTGTCTGGCAGTTTAGTGTAAATGATTAAGGCTATGAGGACTGAGGCAGCTATAGCTAAGTTTGCAGGCTGCAGTTCATAGAGCTAAGATGGTGCACAGCATTTGCAGAACTGGCCTGGTCCCTAAAACCAGAATATTGCATTCACCAGGGAACAAATGGATCAAAGGACTCTTGCTCTAATGGATGGATGCATGGGTCAACTAGATGCAGGCAAGAGGGAAATTATCCTGCACACACACACACACACACACACACACACACACACACACACACACACACACACACACACACACACACACACACACACACACACACACACACACACACACACACACATATGCACACACATACATGCACACACACACACACACACATACACACACACACACACACACACACACACATATATGCACACATACACACACACACACACACACACACACACACACACACACACACACACACACACACACACACACACACACACACACACACTCTTTCATAAATATTACCTTTGCTAGACTTGCAATAAATGACATAATTATGCAGTCAGACTTGGATACTATCCTCACTGATCCAGACAGGTTTGCTGTGGATACTGCCAATGAGTTCTACAATGATGTTTACTTCGGCATTAATGATCACATGTAATTAAGACACAAGTATACAACTAAACTCAAGAAAAATCCCATTTGTGCAACACAAAATTAATAAGATATACAACTGAAAAAGATGTGCTATGCAACTTTCAAAATTTATTCTAATCATAAGAGCAATCTAGAGTAAATAAAGTGCAGAGACTGCTTACTTTTCTCAATATATCTTCAACATTTAATTGTAAACATAGTTTAGTCTCAACAGCTAAAAGAAATAATATGATGTTATTTCATTATATCCAAAAACTTAAAGGGAAAATTATAAATGCAGTATGTGACCAGTAAATAATAAAGTGGTCAACCAGCCACAGGAATCAACAAATATGGTTGAAAAACATACAAGCTTCACAATATTCTTCTGCTTTTGACTTTTTCCCAGTTAGGGGTCGCCACAGCAGATCACCTGTCTGCTCATGACTAGCAGTGGAGTTTTACATTGTCGAGTTGCCAGCCAAGCGCCCAACATTCCACAGAAGGCACACACACGCACTCACGCCTAGGGTCGATTTGAAGTATCCAATCCACCTACAGCATGTCTTTGAGAGTGGCAGGAAACTGGAGCACCCAGAGGAAACCCACATGACCACAGGGAGGACATGCAGACTCCACACAGAAGGCATCCCAGTTGAGGATCGAACCGGAGAACCTCTTGCTGTGAGGTGGCAATGCTAACCGCTGCACTACCGTGGCCGCCCATACAAGCTTCACAATAAGCAATGAAATTTGTCAAAGTGGTATAGAGACAAGGTGTGTTTGCAGGAGGGGCATCCAGTATATAACTGCAGCCATGATAACTGCTGCCATGAGTAAAATTAACAGTTTAACTTCTGAGGAATCAGAGCTCATAGCTGGTGGTTTCCTGCACAGAAAACCTAACCAAGTCTTTATCAGTTATCATGAGGACACATCCCTGACCTATTATGGCAACAGACTATGATGGGGGGACAATTTTTAACCCATCAACCTGAATGCTATTTCATGTAAACGTATTGAAAGAATAATAATGGAGCTTCCACAAAAATAATAGAGGGCATCTACTTCTGTTACATATCAAAGAGTATGGGTTTGTTAAAGGGGCAGCTTCCTTTCAGAATCTTATGGCATTCTTTAAAATGGTGACAGCAGCACTTGATAAAAAGCTAAGAGTATATACTGGTTATCTTGAATTTGCTAAGGCTTTCATCAATATCTCATATAAGGAAATAGTTGGCAAATTGATAGCATTAAATGTCAATTTATACACAATTCAGCGGGTAAAACACTGGTTAAGCAACAGGATGTAACAAGTTAAGCAGAGGTGCTGTCAGTTCCAACAGAGATGACTTGTGACTTACCAGATCCATTCCTTTTGGACTATTTTTTCAGATAAAAAAGTAGGAAATGTGTAACTGAATATGCTGATATTTGCACATGGAATAACATAATTCAATTAAAGATGCAAAAGTTCTTCAAAATGATCTACAAAAAAACAATAGTTGGTGAACTAGTAATGACTTCACCATCAATCTAAGTAAATACAGTATAATTAACCTTGGTGAAAAGGACTTAAACTATGATTGCAAAATAAATGGTCAAATCATAATGTACGATACCAGCATGAAAGCTCTAGAGACAATGGTGGACAATAAATTAAACGTTGACCAGTGTGCATCTCCCAAAGTCACAAAGGCAAATCATTCAGTGTATCTAGTTCTACAAATCCTTCTTTATTACTGAAGGGAGATTATTATATCACTTTATACTTCACTGATCTGATCCTTATTGATTACATTACTAGATTTTGATACCTTACAAACAAGATACATAAATGAATCTATAAAGGTTCTTACTAGAATAATCCAATCTTCAACAAATGTCATTATAGTCTGTTTCTTTCAAGTTACTTACAGGGGATGTCTGCCTGTCCTGTTCTAAAAAGGCAATGTCTGATCCAGATGAGGAAAACAAATAAACATCAATAATACCTGGACCGGATGACCAAGTACATATCAATAATACCTGGACCGGATGACCAGGTACATATCAATAATACCTGGTCTGGATGACCAAGTACATATCAATAATACCTGGACCGGATGACCTTTTAGTTTAAGCACTTGGGCTTCAGACCAGTTGTTTTACATTAAGAAGGTTTGTGGTCTGCACTGTAGTGGCAGAACAGGTAGCTTACATCCTTCTAAGTTGGGAACTGCTGATTGAGGGCTCAGTGTCTGTTATTCTAAAAGTGTATTAATTCTGGTTTAAGCACTTGGGCTTCAGGCCAGTTATTTTACATTAAGAGGGTTCGTGGTCTACACTCTTGTGGGAGGAGAGGCTGGACTCTGCCCTTCGGAGCTGGGAATTTCTGGTTAAAGGCTTATAGTGCCTGCATATTTGAACTGCTTCTTACTGAAATTGGTACACCTTGTTTGCTGTAGCATAGACTAGATCCAGGCCTGCTGAATCTAGCTTTGTTTGTATAACTTGAGCACTAATCCAGGCATTCTTTAAAGTATTCAATTGTATTTATTACTGCTTGGTAGTAACTTGATTAAAGTGTAGCTATCATTCTAAGTCTTTTGGATTAAGCACTTGGGCTTCAGACCAGTTGTTTTACATTAGGAAGGTTTGTGGCCTGCACTGTGGTGGCAGGACAGGTAGCTTACATCCTTCTAAGTTGGGAACTGCTGATTGAGGGCTCAGTGTCTGTTATTCTAAAAGTGTATTAGTTCTGGTTTAAGCACTTGGGCTTCAGGCCAGTTATTTTACATTAAGAAGGTTCGTGGTCTGCACTCTTGTGGGAGGAGAGGCTGGACTCTGCCCTTCTGAGCTGGGAATTTCTGGTTAAAGGCTTATAGTGCCTGCATATTTGAACTGTTTCTTACTGAAATTGGTACACCTTGTTTGCTGTAGCATAGACTAGATCCAGGCCTGCTGAATCTAGCTTTGTTTGTATGCTTGTTGTTTGTTTGCTTGTTATTTCCCTGAAACACTAATTCCACGTAAAACATGGCTTTTCAGCACTTCTGTGGATCCCTAATGATATCTGCATTGCTTACTGTACTTATTTCCTTGTTTCACTTGAAAGAAAGTTACTGTTTGTCAGTTTTGCATTTAAGTTACCTGTAACACATTGCATTTAAGTTACCTGGCACTTGCTCACTAAGTCAGCACTAAAAAAATTAAAAGCACTGCACTCTCACAAACTCCCCTTGAGTACCTTGTTCCCCATTGGCCCTTTTTTTTAATTATAAAGGAATTCCCAATACTATTCTAGCATGCCCAAAGGTCAGTTGTCAAACTCCTCTCCGGTCCAGCTGGTGAATCTGGGAATCTTGAGGCAATGTTACAACTGTCTCATGTACACAGACAATCCTCTCCTCCTCCCAACAAATTCCAACACATGTGAGAGATGCAACCATATAGCCAAACTGGAGGCTAAGCTCTCTCAACTCAGTCCTGGCGTAACCAGTCAGGAGGAGAAGGAAACCACACTCACTACAATTCCAGTCTCACATAGACCTACCACTACAGCAAACCAAACACATTAACACACAAAAACATACTCGGAGGCTCTAAATAAAAATCTGCCTAAGCAGCAGAGACCACCAAAGCAGAAACCCAAGCAACCGCTACCTAATCATGAAGGGATTCACATCTAGATCAGTGGAGGTCATTGTGCCTCTTTACTCATCCCTCATCAGGCCCATAATTGAGTACAATGCCCCTTTTGGGACGTACCTTACCAGACACCTGCAGCAACTAGAAAGACCCCAAAAGTACCTCACCAAGAGGATCAAATGGCTCAAACAGATGCCATATGCTGCCCGGTTAAAGAAACTACAGCTCTACTCAGTGGCATACCGCATGCTCAGAGGCAATTTCTGCCTGACGTATAAAGCCATGTCCAACCTGGAATTAATGGACATGCTGCACCTCAGAAAATCCAAATCCCATCGAGCTATGTGCTCGAGAGACTTGAACCTTAGCACTGAAATAAATAGGACATGTTGGAGGGACAGATTCATAACCCAGAGGCTCCCTTCACTCTGGAATAAAATCCCAGTCCAGGTTAGGCAGAGTCCCTCACTGACTCTCTTCAAGAGGAATCTTGATGAGTGGATGGGAGATTGTAGGTTTACCCCGGGTATCACTTCTGTGTCACTGTTAGACAGAGGCACAGTATACTAACCTCAAAAAAGGGCATAGCAAAATTAATTTAAAATGGGTGGCGAAAGCCAAACACACTCTGGCTAGGCTTATAAATGCCCTAGGGCAGATAGCCTAGTATGAACCTATGAACCTATGAATAATACCTGGACCGGATGACCAAGTACATATCAATAATATCTGGCCCGGAGAACCGGGCACAAATCAATAATACCAGAAAATGTGACTGATACATTACACAAGATTATGAAATATGCTTCTTCTTACCATCACAGGTTAGTCACAGAGTGTGTGTTTGTAGGTTCCTAGTTAATATCAGGCTGGCTACCTTTGTGGAACATTCATGCTCAAACTCACTCGCCCAAAGTTTCCTCAATTTTGTTAAATCCAGTGCCCTGGACCAGCTGGTTGACACCCCCACAAGGGGTGCCAACATCCTTGATCTGGTGCTTACCAATATGGGAGAACCACTGTAGCACCACCACTATTTGGTATTCCCTGGTGAGATCTGACCTCAAATCAGTCCCATTTAAAGTGACTATCTCACCTGACCACCCCCCAGCAGCAAGTAAACTAAAAATCTTCTGCAAAGCAGATTATCACCTCTTACAGGATTGTATAAATAGCTTCACTGCACCTCCTTCCACAGATGGAATGTGGCAAATATGCTGAGTTCTACACCAATGCTTTATACAAACACCTCTTTAACTGCATTGACTCGGCCGTACCTGATAGGACCAAAACAAGCTCCTCAACAAAGAGCAAACCTGCCTAGTGGACAACTGCCATTAACAGGTTTTACAATAAGAGAAAGAAATTGCTGTCTAAGAGAAAGAGGGAGTAAGCCATAAACTAGAAACAGTCCCTCCTCAGCTTAAACAAGCAAATAAGACTTCTTGTGAAGTCCTCCAAAGCAAACTACAAATCCAAATTAGCTTCCTTTACTAAGGACAACCATAAGGCGTTGTTTAGTTACATCAGTAACCTAAAAGGAAAGGCCCAGATTTGTGCCAAACTGGTAGTTAATGATACCCCATATACTGAGCCTGTGGACATAGCTAACCTGTTAGCTGCAGGTTCTGTGAAAACTTCACTCCCCTTTCCCTATCACATGTACCCCATGACATCCCTACCTTGTATCTCTAAAGAGCAGGTCATAAATGCCCTCTCTAAGGCCAAAATCATAGCATCTATGGAAATAACATCCCAGGCTGCATCCTACATGGGCTCCAACAAGAATTACCAACATCACTGGGTACTCTTTTCAATCAGAGTCTATGCACTGGCTTTGTCCCAGCTGAATGGAAAACAGCCACCGTTATCACCTTGCACAAAGGTGATGCTTCTACTGATCCTGGGAACAATAGATCTATTAGCCTAACTAGCCTTATCTACAAGTCCACAGAGTGAATCATCATGGACCTTATCAATCATGGAGTCATCTTATTATAAGATTGACTTCTTGGACATTACAATTTCCAAGGATCGATCAAGACAGGTTTCAACTTCTCTTTATAGAACGCCATGTTGGAAGAATGCACTGCTACATTACAGTAGTATGCATCCCCGGTTTGTATTTCCAAACATAGTAAGAAGCCAGTATACAAGGATCATTAACATCTGCAAGAATAATTCTGATATGCATGAACAACTTGATAATATGGAAATGTTATTTCAGGAGAGAGGGTATACTGATACCATGACAAGGGCAATGGAGAGGTCGGCTTTAAACTTGTTAGGTTACAATGGACATAGACAACACACCATCCCTAGTGGACATAGGAAAGTTTTTAGTGATTACAGAGATAGTTCTGATTGTGTCAAGGTAGCATTTACAACTAGATACACAAATGACAATAAGAAAATAGTTGAAGTTATAAAAAGGAATTGGGATGTTCTGACTATAGACCCCTCTATTTCTAGCTTGGTAGGAGAAACACCAAGGTTCAGATATCGGAACAGCAAGAACCTTAAAAGGTTGCTTTGTGTAGAAAGGACAAACACAGAACAAAAAGGGACACATAGGGAATTACCACGAGTAGGTACTTTCCCTTGCAATAGATGTAATATGTGCAGTTACATTGTTGATAGACAGTATTTTACCCACCCTTTTCTGGAGTATACATTTACACCTAAATTTTATGCGACTTGTTACAGTATGAATCTTGTCTACTTGGCAACATGCACGAAATGCATGGCGTTTTATGTAGGTATGACATCCAGAAAGTTAAAAGACAGGATGTACAACCATATATATGATATCAGGAAAATGAATCAACTCAATGCATTAGCCAAGCATATCGCAGTTTACACAGATCATGCCTTTAAGTTTAGAGTTTTATAAATGGTTATTAATAATAAGCGGGGTGGTGATAGAATGAATCATTTGGAGTCAGTTGAATTATGTTGGATTTTTAGATTAAGAGTGCATGTAGAACCAGGTCTGAATCAGTTTGTTAGTATTAAGTCTGCTTTAGCGGCACGCAGATAGATGATATGGCAGACAGCAGCATTTTAACCATGTTACTATGTGTTTTTTATACATAACATTACACTCACATAGTTCATTGTGAGGTTTTTATTTTATTTTATTTTATTTCATTTTATCTTATCTTATGGTTATGTGTGTACTTACCATTGATTTTTTATCATTGCTCAGGTAATTAGTATAGCAATATAACTTGATAAATTAATAGAAAAAGGGGTTCTTATCTTTTTATGATTGTGAACAAGTTTTAAATATGATGTGAAGACACTGTATGAACTGAAAGATTCAGCAACTAGAAAGTCACAATGGGTTAAATAGTTTATTGATGGCTTTATTGACTATTTAAATGTGTTAATTCATTAATTCATGATGCAATGGGTGTATATATACATCTTGAAATTCAGTGGGTTCTGAAATCTGATGAAGCATGCCTGGTAGCATGTGAAAGCACTTATTATTTTTATATTTGTAATAAATTCTGTGCATGTTATACTTCGTGGTGGTCCTTATCAATAAACATATAGGTAATCTCCAATCTCTTGATTGTACTCAGTTTGGATTTGTCAAAGGAAGATCATGCCTGTTAAACCTGGTGGACAACTTTGAGACAGTCACCAATGCCCTGGACGAGGAAAAATCTGTGCATACAGCCTACCTAGAGTTAGCCAAGGCTTTTGGCAATATCCACACTCAGGCATCATTGACAAACTCACTCAGCTAGGTATCGACCTTTATATCATTAGATGAGTCACTAAGTGGCTCACTGATAGAACCCATATAGTCAAAATAGGGGAATCCACCTCCAACAGCAGACCTGTAACCAGTGGTGCTCCACAAGGATCAGTCCTGGGACCTCTTCTGTTTGGAATCTATTTCTCCAAAGTACAAGCAAAAACTAAAGGTCTGTGGCTGACAAAGTCTGAAAGTGGGAGTGGTCATAGACTCTCCAAACGATGCCAACATCCTACAAGTGAGTCTTACACAAACAAATGATTGGTGCCAAAGTCATGGCCTTAAACTCAATGCAAAAAAATGTATTGTCATCTCCTTCAGTAAGAGCGATGTTCCTGCTAACTATGGCATCAATAGCAACACCTTAAGTATGCACTCAGTGGTGACAGACCTGGGCACACAGGTTGACAGCAACCTAACGTTTGATCACCAGGTCTCCAAAGTGGTAAGAAAGGCATTCTATATTGCTCATCTCATAAGAAAGGGCATTGCCTCCAGAAAAAAAAGAAGTTATAACCTCCCTGTACTCTTCCCTCATCAGGCCAATAATTGAGTACAATGCCCCTTTTGGTATGCACCTTTCCAAGCACCTGCAGCAATTGGAGAGACCCCAAGGGTTCCTCACAAGGAAAATTCAAGATCTTCAGCATCTGTTCTATGTAGATCATCAGAAATCACTGTCACTTTATTCTGTTACACACAGACTACTCAAAGGCAATCTCTGCCTTGCATATAAGGCAATCTCTGACCCTGCTTTATTGGAAATGCTGCATATCCGCAAGTCAAATGGTACACAGGTTACTCGCTCTAAAGACCTTAATCTGGGATGTAACATTAATAGAACCTGCTGGAGGGATAGATTTGTCTCCCAGAGGTTACCACACCTTGGAAACAGACTCCCACTTCATGTCAAACAGAGCATCTCATTGGCCCTCTTCAAACAGTCTGGACGATTGGATGGGTAACTGTAAATTCACCCCAGGGGTTCCACCTGTGTCCCTCTTGGACAGGGGAAATAGGTGCTGATCATGTAAATAAGGGTAGAACTTGGATAGGCTTGTAAGGGCTATAGGGTCATTAGCCTAGTAACTTCTTATGATCCTATTTAAGCCTAGCCAGTTTCAAATACTGTACCTTGTGTCTATGAAGTAAACATTTTGACCATTATACTATTATACTTTGTGAACAACCTATTTTTAAAATGAGTTGTAAGTGTAAAAATCAACCTTTTTGTAATTATTTTTCTTACCATCCATATACTGGACCCTCCTCTTTCTTAAATATTTCAATTTTGAGGTCACAGAGCTCCCACAAAAACTGCAATGTTTTATAGTAACAGAAAACCAAATGTTGAAGTCATCCTCAAGGTTATGCTTATTTGACATGAGAATATATAAGTAGGGGGCATAGGGTATATCCCCAAATGAAATGAGCAAGGGGGCACATCTTTCTGCAAAACTTTTGTGAATGTTAACTATAGCACAAAATTATATACTTTTTGTTGTTATTTTAGAACATTTAATCTCTTCTGAAAAGTAATGTTATGTGGTACAGTTTGTCTATTTTTGCAGTGTTATTCTGTTTGTCACTGCATATGGCTATATATTGTTAACCTCAGACCATAATGACAATTTTACTGTTATGTACTAATAATTCAATATTATATAGTACTGCCTTCTATTACAGCTCTACACACTTGTCTGTATGATATACTGTGCTGGATTCTAAGACATTAGAGCATCATTGCAGAGTCCTAATTCTCAAGTATTCTACTAAGTGTGGAAAATAACAAATAATTTATTACATGCTAAGTAGTTTTTACAGTTCACTGCACAAACCAAGTCATCATAGCATTGTGGGACACAACGCTAAAAGAGACTTTACTCAGAATAACAAACTTCTCAGCATTCAATGATTGAAATGTGTAACCAGCAAGCAATGGATGTCGCAGGAAAATAATGGACCAAGGGTGTTGTGACATCCAATACCACAAGCAATCAGTCATGTCTCCCACCTCAGTGGGCATTATTGCACTTAGAAGATGGACAGCTTCTGTACCAGCAGGGCCCACTAACTACACTCTACAAAACTACTAAGTTGATTATATTGTGTTTTGTCTTAACTATACTGCTAGCTGGTAATGTAGAACTTTCAGCCTCAACAATCATACATTTCAATCTACAACTCCTCCCAACAGAATCTCTGAAGGTATGTCCACCTAGTGTTTAAAAAATGTAGTTTAAACAGTACATGGGTACAATTCAAACTGTGGACTATGTCCAACCAATCTAAATGTATAGCTAACATGGTTAAACAGTGATTTCATTATTCCCACCTCCATTCTGGTAAAATATTTCATTTTTACTGACAACAGGCAAGGTGTTCAAACAGTGGTGTGAAGTAACAATATTGACAGACAACTCAGCCAGTCTATGTCCATGGATTGTAGCCAAAGATGAACACACAACGGGTACTGAAACATATTGGATCCTAATAGAGATTCTGTTAGGGCATCATACAAAACTATTTATTGTAGTCATTTACATTGCTCCTGCTGCATCCATCACCATGCCGGACAGGTTATTTCACCAAATTACCATACACACTGGTCAGTATAAACTTATATTTGCTGGTTACACAAATTTCAACTTGAATGGCCCCATAAAAGTAAGCACCACAGAATAGCAAACTCTTAATAACTCACTCAGGTAGTGACAAAGGTACAAAACTTGACTCCAGCCTCAAAAAGCTCACCCTACTTAGTGACATCCTTAAAAGCTGAAATCATGCAAGGCCTTGCTCAATACAGTCAGTTATCACTCTCCAGTTATTACTTAGTGGTTGAAGAAAGCTGCAAAATTGCCTCTTGAAATGATCTTTTTGAGAGACATCACGGACAACTCTGAGCAAGCTCTTGCTTCAGAACTATAAATAGTAGATTGGATCATTCTCTCTATATCTGTATGGACCCTACATTTGTCCTACCCATCTTCTACAACCTGTTAAGTTCTAGCCATGAAAGACTCTACCCAGTTACAAAAGTCGGGATCAAAGGTAATTTTGTGCTCTGGTTTAACAATGAGCTCAAAAATAAAATCAAAGCAAAGGATAATGCAAAGAAAACATGGAAAGCTGACCCACGCACTCATGATCAACATACGTTATTTCAGAATAAGAATGTGGACTACCATAGTGAAGGAAGCATGCATGAGAAACATATGTCAATCCAAAACTGGACAGCCAACACATTTTGGGCATGCAGTAAAAAGCATTGCTACAAACAGATAACTCCAGAAGAATTTGTAAACTCACCAAAGAGATCCTCAACACTATCAGTAAACTTGATGCCACTCCTCCTCAAGTAACCCACCATCTGCCACATGTCCCACCCTGCTCTCTGCTGCACAAACACCTTCAGTAGCAACCTTTCTGTGTTAAAAAGATCACCAGACAGCATGTCTCTGATCTATTACACAAGTCTATGTCAACCCCTCACATTTATTTAAAATATCTATATCTATACTAGTGAAGTTCCTAATAGTTTCAAACAAACTTTCATTTAATTGCCTACCTTTGCCTAGTTGTTAAAGGTCTTGAAATAATCTACAACCAAATTTTGAACTATGTCAGCAAATATGACAGACAACATGAGTTCCATCCTAGTCCACCCTAGGTTTAGTACAATTAACTGCTAACACTGTATCTCTAATCATATGTATGACAATACAGGCAATGGAATACCTTGACATGAAATGTACATGTGGGCCACAGTCTTCTTTTCCAGAACTAGCAGATTGTGAATTTTTGAATTAAGTAAGTACTTGGTTTAAAAAATGCCTTATTGGCAGAATTTCAGAGAAAAGGGAGCAAATCTTCAAAATAAAATTGCCATGCTGACTCCAAGGGTCCTTCAGGGTTCGATGGTAAAACCGCTTTTGTTTGCATTACTTTTGTGTGATCCACCATGGGATCTTTCACAACTTAACTGTATCCTTTATGCATATGTTGTTGTCATTACACATGCTGGCTCACATGAAAATACCATCACCAAGGGCTTACAGCAAGGCTTGAAGCACCTCTGGAAATGATTACCTATTAACAGAGTAATATTAAAAATACAAAAACACAGGCGATGTTGTTCATAACTTCAGAACATATTAAAAGTGTCTCTGATATCACTATCATTGAACAAACAAATATAACACTGCCGATTACCATTATCCAGAAATATCTACGAGTCATTAATGAGTGAATGTTGGGGGGTATCCCGATGGTTAGTTAGCACAGAGCAGAAAAGCTCCTAGAAAAGTATAAACTGGACTATACTCTTTCTAAAATTAAATAATAGTTTTTGTTTTGGAATGTCATCTTGCCAACATCAATATGAAAAAGTGGTAGTAAATTACCACGCTAGAAATAAGGAGTATGTAAATGCATTTGTCCCCTAAATAACGAAAACTGAGACACAGTTTTCTAAATTAAAGAATTAGGGATAGTAGAGTTAGTTGTTGCTAGCATAATCAGGTCAGCCATTCTATGCACTCAGCATCTGGATGAAAAGCTGTAACAATTTTAAGTGCAAGTCAGTCAGGAGTGCTGGCAGGTAGACTGGAAGACATTTCAAAGATATTAGATACATAAATTATTTAAATCAATTGTTCCATTTAAAATAAAAGAAAGAAAACTGAAACTGTTGTTCTTGTAATAACTTACCTGCTTTGAGGTTTATTACCTAATCGATACAATAATACAAAAAAATTACTCTCTAGCTGTCTGATGCCATTGTAGAAGTTTTAGTTTGCATGGAAAAGCTAAATAACCTGGAATTTCAAAATGTGATCTAAACGTGGAGCATATAGTTGAAGTAGGCCAGTAAGGCTGTAGAATAATCTTCACAGAGGTGTCTACAAAATATGTTGTGTTAAATAGTATTGTAACTGCACACTGAAAAGTGGCATTGGTCTTAATGAAAGGAATGTTCCATGTAATCACATGCAGAAAAGGATGGTTAGCTTTTGCAGGATTGTGACTATATATATATATATATATATATATATATATATATATATATATATATATATATATAGTAATACTGTAAAGTTTAATGGAATATCGGCAACCTGATTTTGTATAAAAAAGTGTATGACACAATTGTTACTATGAGACTAAAGGAGATAAGTGGATGCCAACATTTAACATTTTTTAAGCTTTTATTTACAAGGGGCAACCACCCCTGCAGCCCACACACCCCTACCACTTGCATGTACTAACTTGAACATCAGCATACTCTCAGACACAGCAGTCTTGGACTGAATACTCAGTCTCGCTGCTCTGAGACTCACGCTAATAAGCTGCAGAGTTACAAAGGATTGCCATTTATTTATTTTATTATTTTTTATTTATTTAGGTATGTATTGTATCTTATTTATTTTTTTATTTGTGAAAAGAGGGTGGGGGGGGGCTGAACCAAGGACTTTATCAGCCATGACCTGGGCCACAATGCAGAGAAACAGAAAGTTTATTACAATTTCAGTAACAGGCAGTAGCATGTTTATAATATTTGCAGCTAAAATAATAGAAGTCTTAGTATTTGCAACAGAGGTAGCATATTTCTCAGTTGTTACAGAGTGTCTTTGAATGTTGTTTACTATAACATTCCTGCATGTTCGCAGTTAGACCATAAAGAGAGAGCATTTAAGTATACATCATATTAAGTATTAAAATACACAGCATTTACAGTATCAATATGTAGAGTGGTAGGGAGAGCATTTAGTCTAAACTTTTTAAGCACTGCTATGCTCTTTATCATCAAAAAATTATTAGATGCAACAGCACAGGCTAACTGCATACTGTAACTTTGTCTTTGGGATCTGAAAGCTTTCTCTTTAGTTTCTCATCCCCCACTGGAGTTGTGTTTGTATTTTCTTTTTTTTTTTTTTTTTTTCAAAACAGGTTTATTGTTTTAACATATAAGAGAAATATCATAACAATTTTATACAAGTAATTAAAAATAGGTATTATTATAATATTCAACAAAACAACTAACGTATTTACAAAGACATCCACTACAATCAGATCAATTAATTAAACTAAAATACCATGTTATTGAAATTAAAATTTTTTTAACAAATTTTGTAAATTATCCCATACAATATAATAAGATGTTTTTCTATTTGTTCTTGTCCTAATTGTGTTTATTTCCATATGGCACGCTATATTCATAACATTTTTAAATTCATTGAACGAAGGAGGTGTATCTGAAATCCAATTTCTAGTTATTATTTTCCTAGCCTCTGCTAGAATAGACCATAACAAGGGAAGCTTAACCTTTTTAACACTTTGAGGTACAGGTGTGTTGAATAATATAAGAGATTTAGAAATAATGAAATTATCTGTAAAAAGAGCCTGCAAAAATTCATTAATTGACTTCCAGTATTTTTTCAATTTTATACAGTCATAAAACATATGAGCCCAGTCAGCATTGATTTCTACATTACATCTCTTACATAAATTATCTTTATTATTTATTTTATTCATCATCAAAGGTGTATAAAAAGATCTATGTAAAACTTTCCATGTATAAAGTCTCCAGACAATGGAAGACGTAGTTCTATAAGCAGATTCCAATATATATTGTTTATCTTGTTGATTTGGTGGGTCCCCATTAATAGAAGTGAAATAATTCCAGTATGAATCTACACTGTAAAAGTTTCTTGTCTGATAATTTTATGTATGTATGAAAGTTTACCTTTATCAGAAACTTTATGTTGTAAATTTAATATCAAGTAATCAATCAGTGTTGGAATAGATTCTTTAACTGTTATAGACATTAGATCTATTTTATTAATGAGATGTTGTCTAAAGGTCTGAACCTCTAACCAGCAAGTTTCTCTTAGATCAAATTCTTGTTTTAAGAAATCTAGATTTTTAACTTTATTATCAGATATCAACTGATACCAGTACTTTAGATCATTATCTATAGTTAAATGAGTTCCTTCAGAAGTAGATGACAAAAGCATACCCTGAGTATACATTATAGGAATACAATAAAATTCCATTCCCTATACTTAGGGTGCATGAATATAAAGTTACGATAACTAATAATAATATTTAATGGGTAACAAACCATATGTTTAGGTGTAATAGGTGAAGTACAAAATTCCTTTAGTAACCATAACATGGAGTTATTTACAATCATATTTTTATGTGTTAAGGAGATTTTCATGAAGTGCATACTAATTAGCTCCCAATAATCTTTCCATTTTGTGACATATGACTGATCTATTAATAAAGTAATAACTTTTACAATAGAAGAGATAGTATATAAATTAAAGTATGGAAAAGAAATACCCCCTTGAGACCAGCTATTAGTATGTTTCTTTAATGCAATCCTAGGTCTATTAGGTGCCCATAGGAAATTTAACATTAGTGTATTCAGTTTCTTGATAATTATTTTTGTAGGTGGAAGTATTATTGATTGTATTAAGTATAAAATCTTGGGGAATATTATCATTTTAATAATTGTAAGTCTCTCCTCCATAGTAAAAACATATTATTCCAGGTATTAAAAAGATTTTGTATATTAAGAAAACAGGTATTATAATTATTATATATAATAGATTTAATATCTTTAGATAGTATTATACCTAAATAAGTTATCTGACCTGAATTGGGTACATATTTAGTAAAATCACTAATGAGAATATTTTTCGTGTATATATAGGTAGTATTTTAGTTTTTCTTCATTGAATATTAAACCAGAAATACTTTTGAAATTCATCATTTTATCAAATAGAGACTGCATAGAAGAATTAGATCCTGCTGATGTAATTAGAACATCATCTGCAAAAAGTTGAATTTTGGGTGTTGTATTTTCATCTATTTCAAAACCCTCTATGTCAGTACTGTTTCTGATCAAATTAGCCCAAGGCTCCATTACTAAAGTGAATAATAGTGGAGAAAGTGGACATCCTTGTTTTGTACCTTTAAGAATGGGTATTTTTGTGAAACATATGTTCCTACCTTAATATAAGCCAACGTTCCTTTGTATAAATGCTCAATTAGATTTACAAATGCATCTGAGAAGTTTGTGCACTTCATTAAGGTA